>NW_028234425.1:3050703-3055703 GCF_977035675.1 Penaeus japonicus | reverse complement strand
CAAAGAAACAAGAGAAAACAGAAAAAGGGAGGAGAGGGTGAGGAGGAGGAGAAGTAGAAAGAGGAGAAAAATAAGTAACAAAAGAAAGAGGAAGGAAAGGAAGAATAAAAGGAGAATGAAGAGAAAATGATATGGAATAGAATAAATAAATGGGAGGAGAAAAGGAGGAAATGAGAATGAGAAGAGGAGCGACGGAAGGTAGGACTCGCTGCATTCCATAATCGGCTGTCGAAGCAAGGCCGGAGGAGGAGGAGGAGGAGGAGGAGGAGGAGGAGGAGGAGGAGGAACAGAGGAAGAAAGAGGAGGGCGACGAACAAAGGAAGGAGGAAGAGGAGGACGAACAGAGGAAAGAGACGGAGGAGGAGGAGGAGGAGGACGAATAGAGGAAGGAGGGGGAGAAGGAAGAGGAGGACGAACAGAGAAAGAAAGAGGAGGAAGAGTAAGGATATGAGGAGGCGGAGGAGAAGGAGAAGCAAGATAAAAAGGAGAGGAAAGAAAAAGAGGAGGAGGAGGAGTAAAAGAAGGAAGAGGAGGAACAGAAGAAAAATACGGAAGAGGAACAGACGAAAAATGAGGAGGATGAGGAAAAGAAGACGAAAAAAAGGAGGAGAAGAGGAACAGAAGAAAAATACGGAAGAGGAACAGACGAAAAAGGAAGAGGAGGAGGAAAAGAAGAATAAGAAGAAAAAGAACTAACATCAGGAGAAGGAGGAGGAGGAGCAGGAGGAGGAGGAGGAGGAGTAGGAGAGGAGGAGTCCCTCGCGCGGAGAAAGGGCCGAGCAGTTTAATCATCCCCTTTGGACGTCGCGGGATAAAGCTAATTCTTGTCATTACTGTCGTGTCCGATGAGTAATTCTGCCTTTCTCTCCCCTTTTGTCGGATTGCTGGGGGAGAGGGGGTGAGGAAGGGGAGGGAGGGAGGGGAAGACGGGGAGGGGAAGGAGTGGATGGGGGAGATTGAGGGGGTGGGGGGGGGGGATTTGTCGTCGTCTTTTGACTTGGGGATGTGGAAAGGATACCGTCAAAACAAGGAGCGTTTAGAAAGAGAGAGAGAGAGAGAGAGAGAGAGAGAGAGAGAGAGAGAGAGAGAGAGAGAGAGTAGAGGAAGAAGATAGAGAGAGAGAGAAGAGAGAGAGAGAGAGAGAGAAAGAGAAAATGAGAGAGAGAGAGAGAGGAAGAGAAAGAGAAAATGAGAGAGAGAGAGAGAGGAAGCAAGAGAGAGAAACAGGGTAAAGGAGTCGGAAAGAATAGAATGAGAAAAACAGAGTAAAGGAGACAGAAAGAAGAGAGAGAGAGAAAGAGCGAGAGCGTTAGATCCCATTTGGCTTTACGGCCATAATGTTCACGTACAGAAACTTTGACCTCGTTAGAACGACAAACAAATCGAGAGAAATTAGCATAAGTGCAACAACAAAGCCAAACGCACCGGAGTTCTCGCACTGCACTGGACGTATAGTTGCACAAAAGAGACAACTACAACCAGCTAATTGCAACAACCAAAAAATAAAAATCTACAACTATTGCCAATGTAAATAACCCAACGAATAGTAAGTAAATAACAACAATAACGAAGTAAAAGCAATATAAAAATATCCTTTTCTTTACTCAATAACTCACAGCCACTTTCACGCACCTGTGCTTCATGAAGACTTAATCTGAGCTATAGCTAATTAAACTTCTTTTTTTGACTAATGAAGTTAGGTAGTCATGGCGCAAACTTTCTCGAGACTTTGAACTCATAACCGTTACTTTAATCTGGAACGGTGATTGGTCAAGGCTGTCTGGATAACGTCCAATCACCAACGACGGAAGAGAAATATCGGATTTGAAATTCGTTTTAATATTTGTTGTTTGATATGATTGTCATGTTTGTGGTAGAGGTGAAGGTGTGGGCCCGGGAGGATATATAGTTTCTTGCACCGATTTCGGGATACTTTTTGGTCCTTGCTTTTGCTCCTCGAAATGTTTTTTTTTTTGCTTTTTCTTTCTATGTATATTTTTCTGTCTCTTCCTATCTCCCTCCATCGTAAGTCCTTCAATATCCCTTTCTCTCTTTCACTCTCCCTCGCCATCTCCCTCACTCTCCAACACCTTCCCTTAGTCTCCCTCACCTTCTCTCTCACCATCTCCCTTTCCCTCACCAACTCTCACACCCTCTCTCACCTTCTCTCTCTCACTCCACCCCACCCTCTCTATAACCATCCTCCACCCCTCTCCCTCACCCTCCCTCACCTTCTCTCTCTCTCTCTCTCTCTCTCTCTCTCTCTCTCTCTCTCTCTCTCTCTCTCTCTCTCTCTCTCTCTCTTCTCTCTTCTCTCTTCTCTCTTCTCTCGTCTCTCGTCTCTCGTCTCTCGTCTCTCGTCTCTCGTCTCTCGTCTCTCTTCTCTCGTCTCTCGTCTCTCTTCTCTCTTCTCTCGTCTCTCTCTCTCTCCCTCTCTCTCTCACCTACAAAACAACTCCACAGCAAACACAACTCGTGGTAGTTGCAATGTGGAACCTCCACTTAGCTACTCCACAAGGTCATAAATCAGTGTGTTTGTCAGCAATGAACCCGAGATGAAAGTTGAACCCTTAGCTTGTCTTCTGTGTGCTTCATTATGCACTTCATTAAGACTTTGACTATTGGGTTGGTTGGTATGTTTGTATTTGTGGATGTGTGTGTTATGGTGTGTGTGTGTGTGTATATGGGGGAGGGATTGTCTGTGTGTGTGGGAGAGTGTGTGTGTGTTATGGTGTGTGTGTGTGTGTGTGTGTGTGTTATGGTGTGTGTGTGTGTGTGTGTGTTTGTGTTTGTCTGTGTATGTGATTGTGTTCGGGGGGGGAGAATGTATATGTTTGTTACTGGAAACATGGAATAAGTAAAGGGACATATAGGTGACTGCCTGACTGCCTGCCTTACTGACTGACTGACTAGCTGGCTGGGCGATGAAACTAATCAAAGAATCAATAAATAGATGTCTCGACAGATGGGCATACAAATAATACGAATTCAGACGTGTTTAGAAAAGCGAATATAAATATATAAACAAAAAAAAAATAAAAAAAGGAACTCACAATAGAAACAATTAACAGAAAAAACAACAACCAATCATAAAATCACAAAGCCTAAAAAAAAAAAAAAAAAAAAGTAAAAACAAGTAAAAAGTAAAAACAACCTCTGCAATTGCATCCTGTGTACCTACCTGTTCCGGTCAATCACAGTCGGCGAGCGATACGTAATAATGACCAAACGTACCTGCAAAATGAAAGTCATTTGTTGTTATTTGCGGATTATCGTGTCGTAATGGTTAATAGGTTAGTGCGCTGTACAGTGAAAGGGTAATTGCGATATATAAATGATTTTTGTGCTGTCGTTGTCTGTCTGTTTGTCTCTCTCTGTCCTGTTTGTATGTTTGGCAATCAATCTCTTGCTCGCTCGCTTGCTTGCTTGCCCTCTCTGTCTCTCTCTCTCTTTGTCTCTGTCTCTGTCTCTGTCTCTCTCTCTTTCTCTCTCTCTCTCTCTCTCTCTCTCTCTCTCTCTCTCTCTCTCTCTCTCTCTCTCTGTCTCTTTATCTCTCTCTGTCTCTTTATCTCTCTCTCTCTCTCTCTCTCTCTCTCTCTCTCTCTCTTTCTCTCTCACTTCCTCACTCCCTCTCTCCCTCCCTCTCCATCTCCCACATACAGGTACATACAAATACACATCTATACATACATATGATCACAACAATGAAAGGCATTTGTACAATCCATACACGTACCTTTCACTCCACATACCCCCATGTAGGTATGTGCGGCCCTACATACCCGTGAGCGTCGGGTCAAAAAAAAAAAAAAAAAAAAAAAAAAAAAAAAAAAAAAAAAAAAAAAAATAAAAAAAAACATGTGGAATTCAATATGGCATGACCGGGTATTTGAATTCCTTGTATAAATGTCTGGTGCATGATTCAATAATAACAAGTGTACGGATATATGGAAATACAGTATATAAGTGTTTATATTTTTACATATGTATGTATGTGAATATATATATATGTAAATACACACACACACATACACACACACTGTATGTGTATGCACACTATGTGTGTGTGTGTGTGTGTGTTCTTACGCTTTTGTATGTCCGTATATAACATACACCAATCTCCATCCCCCCTCCCACTCAAAATGAAAAAAAGAGAAAAAAAGGGCCCCCAACACAATAAGCAGCTGCAGAGGAGCACAGCAGCAGGTCGGACCGTAAATGCTAGGAACGGTAACAGTGCTTGCGGCGCGGGTGCGGTCGGTCGCCAGCCGCACGCCGCCGCACGCCGCCGCTGCCGCCTTCGCCGCCCGGACGTCAGTCGCATAATCGAGTCAGCCGCATCAGCCTTGCCTTCTGCCTCCTCCTCCTCCTCCTCGTCAGTCAGTCAGCGTCTCCGGCTTGTCAGATTTGTCATCGCAAGAGCTGACGAAGTTCGGTTGCGACGATGCGAATATTTGTCAGGTTTATTTACAAACATCAATTGCTCTTTAATTCCCTACTTTCAATAGTATCATTAAGGATCAATTTCATTAATGAATATTATTAAGGATTGTGTTTGATACTCCTTAATAGTAAGGTAACATTCTTTCGTTTTGTTTTTTTGTTTTTTCTCGTCTCAACGGGAGAAAAAAGCTAGACAATTAAACCATAGAACCTCAACAATTAAACCTTAATTACGCCCCCAATAAAATAATGATTGAGTAATCAAAAACAGATCGAGAGATTGATGAAAAAAAGGACTCAAGGACAGATCAATAAAAGACTTGCCGATTGGAAAGATGGAACGATAAACAAATACATACAAACAGACACCAACATAATAAAAACCCGTTAAAATGAGAAAGAAAGAAAGAAGTGGAATAATAATTATAACAATAATAACAAAACTAGAATGAATAAAGAGATAACAAAAAGACGAATAGAAAGATACCGGAGGATAAACAGAGAGATGAGACTGAGTGTGACGAAAAGCCAATCAGCAGTGTAATCAATCAGACTTC
>NW_028234425.1:3038203-3045703 GCF_977035675.1 Penaeus japonicus | reverse complement strand
GTGGGCTGATGGTGGGTTGGATAGGATAGGGTAGGGTGGGCTGATAGTGGGTTGGATAGGATAGGGTGGGCTGACGGTGGGTTGGATAGGATAGGGTAGGGTGGGCTGATGGTGGGTTGGATAGGATAGGGTAGGGTGGGCTGATGGTGGGTTGGATAGGATAGGGTGGGATGATGGTGGGTTGGATAGGATAGGGTGGGCTGATGGTGGGTTGGATAGGATAGGGTGGGATGATGGTGGGTTGGATAGGATAGGATAGAGTGGGCTGATGGTGGGTTGGATAGGATAGAGTAGACTAATTGCATAGATTGAGTACGGTGGGTTAAGTGGGTGGAATAGAAATATAGAGTGGGCAGACAGAGTGGGTTAAGTGGAAAGATAGTTATTGCAGATGTGCTAACGGGTAGGTAGTTATATCAAATATGCAATTGAGAAAGTAGATTCATCGGGTGGGTGGACAGGTGGGTTCTGCAGGTAGGTGGGCAACATTGCTGGTTCGTTACGGTAGTGGGCGTCCAGAGGGAAGTTTAACTGTCGTGTGGTAAGTGTGTTGCGGGTGTAAAAAGTGATATAAAAAGGCTAATGAACAGTGACGAAGTTCCGGCTTGTTAGGGCGAATTCGCGATGCTTAACTAACGGGTTTTCGACTCTATTGCTGTGGTGGAATTTGTAATATCGACATAATAATGGTAATGATAATGATAATGACAACGATTATAATGATAATGATGATAATAATGACAATAATGATAATAAGTGATAATAATCATGATAATGACAATAATGATAATAATAGTGATAATAATGACAATAATGATAATGATAATAGTGATAATGATAGTAACAATAATAATAACGAAATAGTAATAACAAAGACAACAGTAATAAGAAATAGGTATACATCATACATTGATAAAGAAAAGGGACAAGGAGGATGAATCATTGAGAAGAATGTAAAGATGGATCGAGAGAGAGAGAGAGAGACTTGAAGATGAATAAGAAGAAAAAAAGGCGGAAGAAGAAAGAACAAAAGAGATTATATATATATTTATTTATCTATCCATTCACACACACGCAAACACACACACGCATATACAAATATATATGTATGTATATATATATATATATATATATATATATATATATATATATATATATATATAGATATACATACATATATACTGTCACATACATAAAGCGACAAAACAAAGGAAGAACGCGAACAAAGACGCGCGCATACAGGTAAGTGAATCGCGCAGATTTCACGATCAGTTAAACCACACCAGCTGTTACTCCTCAAGTGCAGCCGAGAAGTACCGCTACATAGTCAGGATGGCTCCACAACACACACACACACACACACACGCACACACACACACACACTCACGCACGCTCATGCACATACACATACACACACACACACACACACACACACACACACACACACACACACACGCACTCACGCAAGTAAAGGTATTCGAGAAAATTATATAAACCTTAAATAATTACGATTTTGTTTTTGTTTGAGTTCATATGACGGAAATTACTTCCATGTTTTGTTTATCTATTTGTTGTTTATTGTTGTCGATGTGACGTAAACAGACCGTAGAAATGAATATCCTGTTTCTGATGTTTGTTTTTTCTTAAACCTAGATCTAAGACAAATATAAGAAAACTAGTATTCATTTTCGTCTTCCTTTACATATTGTTGCAATCTAAATAAACCCCAAACAAGCAACAAGAAACCTAACTCTAAACACCGTTTCTGTGTGTTTGCTTGTCTCTTACAAACAAACAACACGAAATCCCATTTGTGTACATCCCCCCTCCTGTCTTTTTTAACTTGTAGTTTTTTCTTATTACGCAAACATAAGCGAACAAGCTGTAACCCAATTCAGAGGATTCTTAAGAAGAAGCCTTTGCAAGTCTGTGGGAGATACTGAGAAGCCTTTTTTCAATACGTAAGGGAACACTAATATATTGGTCTGAGATTTAGTGTAATGTAATTAGCGTATTCCAGTACAAAGGAATGTTTAAATTCTGTGACATGGTCTTATTTATGTACTGCTTGTAGCTATCTGCTTTGTGTGTGTGTGTGTATGCTGTACGTGTGATTGAATGTATGTATATACTCTATGTGTGATTAAGTGTATTATGTATATATTGTGTGTATGTATGTGTGTGTGTGATTGCATGTATGTAAATACAGTATGTGTAATTGTTTGTATTATGTATGTATTGTGTGTATGTATGTGTATGTGTGCGTGTGTGTGTGTGTGTGTGTACTCGCGTGCAAAGAACATCATGAACACACAACCCAAAACTAAAGAATTTCTTCGTAGGGAATTACATCTGCAAGAGCCCTTCCAATCAATCGCCTCTGGTCCGGCATCAGCGACGTCAGCCCCTCCTGACTCAGACTCACCCGCCTCCGCAACGGGCTGATCATTATGGTGTGAATCTCCACGTGTTCTTCGTCTGTTAAGATGACGTCAGCCATGCGTGGACTCCATCCAAGACGTGGCTGTCACCCCTGTCTTTTCCACCTCTACATCCCGACGTCTATAAACGCCTACGCCCACAATAGCCCTCCCCTCCCCCTCCCTCGCCCTCGTACGCCCACAATCACCTCCCACACCCGCTACGTACGCCCCCTCGCGCCGACCGCCCGTTCTTCTCTCCGACGTGAGAAAAGATGTTCTTTTATTCTCTCGCGACTCGTCACTTCGCCTTGGCGCCATTCTTCTCTCCCTCCACTTGACCCGCAGTCCGCCATTGTTGCCGCGAAAATGACGGAAATTCACGCCCCGACTGTCCCTGACGGAGCCGGGTCAGGGAGGGAGGCAGGGATGCGCCCCCTCCACCCCCTCCCACTCCTCCCTCCCTCCCCACCTACCCATCTCACCCGGCTTTCTATTCTCACGGCATCCACACACAACAGAGATCCGTAGGAACTCTCTGTGTCTCCGAGGGACGTCATGCCAAATTCTCCACCCCCCCTCTCCTCCTCCTCTCCCTCCTCCAGCCTCCTTCCCTCTCCTCCCCTCCCCCTCCCCATCCTCCTATCCCCACACCACCCCCCTCCCCTCTTACACCAAGGGTCCCTGAGAGCACCGAGTCCATCACGTGACAAAAGGCAGATGACACCCTTGGCTAATACGGCGTCTATCACCCTACTCCACTTTCCTGTTAACACTTAAGGGTCGAGAAGAATGGCTTCCCCATCTCCGCTCCCCCTTGAGGATCGCAGCGAGGGTCGTATCCGCCGCGAAGGGTGCGAACTAACCCTTCCATCCTGCCGTCACTCAAATAAGCGGTGTCATTCCCACGCCGCGCCGCCGACACATGTGGTGCGCGCGAACGTTTCTTAATTAATTTCGGCGGAGACTGATGTTAGATTTTGAGATAAAATGACTCAGGTAAAAAAAGAAAATAAAAATGAAAGAAATGGTAATCATAATGATACAACAAAATAGCCGATCGTAGCTAAATTTTAAAAATTTACATTAACTCTCACTAAACTTTATTCCGCCATTTAGGGATCGTTGTTATAAGCGTGCTTGTCTTTTTTTTTTTCTTTTTTTTTTCTTTGATATCAACATGCTTCAGATGCAAGTGAAATTGCTCTCCATTTTTATGCAAATATCAGCAAATGGGAAGACTATGCGAAAAAATATGAAATAAAATGCCCCAACAAAGGATCCTTTTAACCTAGTTTCTCGACAAAAGAAAAGTCTCGTTTTACCCTCTGCCTCCTCGATAGGACCCCTCCCCCATCCCCCTCCCCCCTCCCACATACACAAGCCATACCTGCATGTTGGTTCGCTCGCAGTTTTTACTGATGTTTTCTTTTATATCTTTATATTGTTTGTGATTTATACGCCGGCATACTTTTACATGTGGCGCATCAACCCGTGAATGCAAGAGATGCAGACACAGGCAAATATTCAGGAGTGTTTCTCACTCTGGATATACACACACTCTTACGTATATGGTTATATATATACATATATGTATATGTATATATATATGTATCTATATAAGTATACAAATATATACATATATATATATATATATATATATATATATATATATATATATATGTATATATATACACATATATATGTACATATATATATATATATATATAATAATAATATATACACACACATAACCACACATATACACACATACCCACGTGTGTGGGTGGCACCAGACGCATCACTCACCTTCCCCACAAATATCACACAGTTTACCCAACCCGTAAATCATCCACACAAAACTAACATCCAGAGAAACATCTAAATCCCTACCACGCCATTTGCAATCCTTATTCCCTTTCACAGGCTCGCTCGCCATAAATCACGGGCTGCTTTAGGCCTACGGAACAATCCTTTGAGGCCTAGAGGCTAATCTGGCCCGACAAATGAGCCATGTCAGAGGCCACGGCACAAGCGGAGGGTTCTTCCTTCCTCGCCCGTCGTATTTCTGTCGTGTTAGTTTTTTCTATTGCGTTTTCTTTTCGCTTTTCTCTTTTTTTTTTTTTTTCTTCATCTTTTATTCATTTATTTTCTTGATTTCTTGTTTCGTGATCTTTCGTTTTTTGTTTTTTTCTATATTAGTTTAGGTTTTTTTCCTTCTTAGATGACACGAGAGAGAGAGAGAGAAAGAGAAAGAGAGAGAGAGAGAGATAGAGAGAATGACAAAAAAGAAAGAGAAAACAAGGGAAAGACAGGAAGAATGAGAAACCCCCCCAAAAAAATAAAAAACGAAAAGACATCAAGAATAAGAAAGAGAAAGAGAGAGAGAGACAGACAGAAAAAAATCAAAAGAAATAAATTAAGAAAAAGTCCCCGAATAAAATAGATCGCCCACAAAGCCCCCCCCCCCCCTTTTCCTTCAACCCCCCCCCCCTCCCCCTTCCCCGCGGCATCATCGGCTACGGCTGTCAGAATTTTCATACTGCGGAGGCACTGCAGGGAGTCTGCCGCGAGGAGTCCTGGGTTGACCCACACACACAAGGGCGACCCACATGGGGAATGGAAGGGGGGGTGGGGGTGGGGGAACGTCGAGAACTGGGTATGGGAGGAGGAGGGAGCGATGGGGGGGGGGGTTATCGAGGGTAAGGGATGGCATGGGGGAAGGGGAGGGGGGGAGATGATGTCGAACAATTGTAGGCCAAAGAGAAGGCAAGTGTGTGTGGGGGAGGAGAAGGAGGTGGAGAAAGAAGAGAAGGACGAGAAAAGCAAGAAAGAAGATGAATATGAGGAAGAGGAGGAGTAGAAAGATGATCAGGAGAAGAAGGAGTAAGAGTAAGATGGAGTAAGAAGAAGAAGAGAAGAGTAAGAGTAAGAAGGAGTAAGAAGAAGAATAGGGAAGTGGGAATCGCAGGACGACCCGCGCCCCTCCTTCCCACGCCGAAGAAGCGCATATCCCCGAAGGAGAAAAAGCCCTCCTTACAGACACACAATTCCTACGCATCGGCGACTTCTTCTCCTCGACAGTGTATGAAGACCTTTGAGAGCGAAGTCGATCCGTCTCCATAAGGGGCAACCAATTATCACCTGTCAAGGGAGGTATTGGCCCGAAGAACCTCATGGGAGACTCAGCTGGTTCTTCGCTCGGTCAGGAATCTTTCTTTCCGGTTTACTCTTGTGTTTTTTTTCTTTTTTATTCTAATTATCATTATTTCTCTTTCTCCTTCTTCTTCTTGTTCTTCTTCTCCTCTTCTTCCTCTCGCTCTTTTCCCTTCTTCTTCTTGTCTTCCTTTCATTCCCTTCCCTTCTTCTTGTCTTCATCCTCCTCCTTCTCCTCCTTTCCCACTCTTCTTCCTCCTCCTCCTAGATCTTCCTTTACCTCCTCCACTCCCCTTTCTTCCTCCTCCTCCTCCTCCTCCTTCTTCCTTTTCTTCCTTCCCTCTCCCCTCCTCCTAAAATGTCCCTCCTTAAGCCACTCTCAAGGGAAGTGAAGATAATTCCTTTGTATCTAAACATCTAACATACGAGGAAGATATTTCTTAACTTTTTTTTTTATTCCTTTTGATGGGTCAGATTTTTTTTTATCCTTTTTTTCTAACTTTAAGTCGTTGATTTTGACAAAGACAGTAAATCAGAGAGAGAGACAGGTGGAAAGGCAGTCCATAGGTTTTTTTATCATGAGGGAAGGTTTTTTTTATGAAGAAAAGTTTTTTTTTTCTTAACAAAGAAAGAGTTTGGTGAGAAAGGAAAATAAATCACTTTTTCAAAATAGGTTGACAGTTCTTAATGTGATTATAAAGGAGGAGGAATAAGAAGAATAAAAATGTAGATGAAATAAGATAGAATAAAGCAAAAATAAAGTGAAATAAACAGGGAGGTAAATAACACATCATTATGATAGACACCATCAATATCATCACAACCATTATCATCATGATAATAACAATTATCATGATCATCAATAGTATCATCATTATCATTAATAATGGCTTTATTATCATTATCATTATTAGCAGTATTTATTACTATTACTAATTACTATCATCACCATCACCATTACCATTACCATACCTATAAGAAATGCATACCACCTACATACCTATCTATCCACATACACAAAGCCTATTTTCTTCAGAGTGGCGAAGGTATACCAACGCTCTTCCTGTCTCCCTCCCCTTCTCTGTCACCCCCCCCCCCTCCCACACCTCCTGTTCCCCCTTCCCTTCCCTCTCCCTCCCCTTCTCTGTCACCCCCCCCCCTCCCACACCTCCTGCTCCCCCTTCCCTTCCCTCTCCCTCCCCTTCTCTGTCACCCCCCCATCCCCCTTCCCACTTCTCCCCGTGACCTGCAGATGGCGTGCGTTCGTAGGTCTTCCGTAGAGTTCAGAAGATGATGATCCCTTTTTAAGAATCTTAGAAAGGAGTTAAAGCTCTTTTGTATGGCGTTGGGGGGGAGCTCTGTGGGACTGTGATTCTTAATGGGTTTTTCTTTTTCTTTTCTGTTGGCTTTTCTTGTTTTCTCGGCGTGTTTATGTCTCGGTTGTCTCTGTATCCTGTCTCTCTCTTTGTCTCTCTCTCAATTTCTCTCTCTCTCTCTCTCTCTCTCTCTCTTACACACACACACACACGCACAAATCCACCTACACATACATTCTCTCTCTTTCCGGTTTCTTGCTCTACTTCTCCCTCTCATATTCTCTGTCTCTCTCCCTATCTCCCCCTCCTCCCGTTTTCCACTCTTCCTCTCTCTCTCTCTTCCTTTCTCTCCCTCTCTCTCTTCAACCCCTTCCCCATTCCCCTCTTCCCTCCTCCCTCTCCCTACCTCTCCCCTCTTCCTCTGTCTAACTCCTTCTCTCTACCGCCCTCTCCCTCCCTCCCTGTTCCCCTCTTCCTCTCCCTCTATCCCTATCCTCCCTCCTTCCCTCTCCCTACCTCTCCTCCCCCCCCCCTCTCTCTCCCTATCTTCCTTTCTCTCTTCCCCTCTCCCCCTCTCTCACTCTCCCTATCACTCCTTCCTTTCTCTC
>NW_028234425.1:3028203-3035703 GCF_977035675.1 Penaeus japonicus | reverse complement strand
GTAGCGGCAAAGTGACCGAGCATTATTGCGGATATATTGAGTCTCGAATCCGCTTTCAATATGCACTTACGATAACGGGAGGGTCGCGGGGGGAATACGGGTTTGTTTTTAAGTGTGGAAGTGTGTGGGTTTGAAGTTGTTTGTTTGTGTGTGGAAGTGTGTGTGTGTGTGTGTGTGTGTGTGTGTGTGTGTGTGTGTGTGTGTGTGTGTGTGTGTGTATGTGGAAGTGTGTGTGTAAGAGCTGTGTTACTGTTTCTTGCAGGCACATACACATACATTCATGACCACATATACATAAACACGGGCGCACACACACACACACACACACACACACACACACACACACACACACACACACACACACACACACACACACACACACACACACACACACACACAAATCACATATACACGAAATATCTAAACCAAATAAAAGTGCAGTCAAGCATATCACACGAAAAGGTCGTTATAAATTTTCAAATTTGAAATCGTCGCTGTCCAAATATGGCGACTTCGCATTGAGCAGAAAATCATATTTCATGAATCAAAGGAAAGGTTTAAGAACACGCTTCTTACGTAAGGTTCAGATGAATATCTAAATGAATTAGCACATTTGTTGGCGAAATCGTATATAAGTTTCTGAAAATAAGCATGATAAGGATAACAATAAAAACAAAAAAACAAAAACAAAAAAAAGGAAACGAAGGGAAAAAATATAATTTTCAAAAATACAATAGTAATATAATCAATAATAATAATAACAGAAAATGATACTAAAATCAGAGATAAAAAAAAATACTATCAATAACCATTTACCAGTCACCAGATACCAGATATTCTACATAAGAAAAAAAAAGAAAAAAAAAATTCCGACTACCAACCTTAATTAATCTCAATTTCCACCTGTTGTGAGCACCTGGTATGTCCTTAAAGACCCCCGCCCCCTCTCCCCCCCTTCCCCCTACTCCCTCCCCATTAACGGGTCGCTAGCCCTGATTTCCCTTCTCTTTTCTCCTCTCTCTTTCTTCTTTTTTTCACTTGTCTTTCTCCATATTTTTTCCTTCTTTCTTAACCTCTCTTATTTTCTCTTCCCTTCTTCGATCTACTTTTTTTTCTTTCTCTTTCCTTTCATTCTTTCTCTGCCGATTATTCCTTCTACGCTTCTCTGTCTCCCTTTCGCTCTTCCTATCCTGATTCTCTCCATCTTTCTCTCCCTCCTATCTTCCCATCTTCGCTTCTGTTTGAGAAAGCAGTTTTGTTTTTCCCTTTCTCCTTATCCTCCCTCCCCCCCACCCCACCCTGCCCCTCTCACCCGGTTCCTCCTCCTCCTCCTCCTCCTCCTCCTCCTACCCTTTTAACCTCCTCCTTCCTGCCTACCCACCTTCCTTACCCGCACTCTTACCCCTCTATCCCTATACCTTCTCCTACCCACTTACCTCCTCCTCTCTCGCTACCCTTGCTACCCTCGCCCACCCTTCCCCCTCCCCTACCCACCTACCCTCGCCCACCCTTCCCCCTCCCCTACCCACCTACCCTCGCCTACCCTTCCCCCTTCCCTACCCACCTACCCTCGCCTACCCTTCCGCCTCACCTACCCCCATCCCCCTCTCCTATCCACCTACCCTTTCTACCCTGCCCCCCCACCCCTTCCCCTTCCCCTACCCTCCCTCTCCCCCATTTCGACCGGTTATAATTAAGGCACGTTCCGTAATAGACGTATAATAGAGAGACCGAATTATTTTTCACTTGTCCTCTTTGGCCCAACGGTCGCGGCTGCCGGAGACAAGTAGGGTGGGAGGGGGAAGGGGGGGGAGGGGGGAGGGGGAGGGGGAGGATGGATGGGGAAGGGAAATAAGGAGAAAGGACAAGGAACTGACGTGGAAGGAGGGACGAGATACAACTATTCCATCCATTTCTCTCTCTTCTACTTTTTCTTTCTTTCATATGTTACCAAATATTTCTGTTAAAGCCATCTCTCTCTCTCTCTCTATCTCTCTTTACCTCTCTACCTCCCTCCCTCTCCCGCTCTCATTCTCTCTCCATCTCCCTCCCTCCCTCATTCTCTCTCCATCTCTTTTCCTCCCTCCCTCCCTCATTCTCTCTCCCTCTCTTTCTTACTATTACTTTTCCTCTCTCCCTCTCTTTCTTACTATTACTTTTCCTCTCTCTCTCTCTCTCACTATTACTTTTCCTCTCTCTCTCTCTCTCTCTCTCCCTCTCTCCCTCCACTCCCTCTCTCTCTCTCGCGGGCACACAATGTAGCTAACAGTGGTCTCGATCACATTTTTTTTTCTTTTTTCTTCTTTTTTCTTTTGTCTTCGAAAGGAAGCGACGGGAGGAGTCGACAGCGTGGCGTGTCTTGAGAGTGTTGGGAAGGGTCGAGTGTGTGACTTGAGGAGCACTTGGTAGTCATTTCTTTCATTCGAGGTGAAATTTGTTTGACCTAAGTATTTGGTATTTGTGGTAATGCTTGTGGGTTAATTGGGCGCCTGTTTAATGTACATTACCTGATATATTATATATATTCATATATATATATTCATTATATATATATATATGTATATACATATACACATACACACACACACACAGAAACACACACACACATCTATATATATATATTATCATGATCATAATCATTATTTAGATTATCAAATCCAACGTCTGATATATTACGAACACCGAAAATTCCGAACCGAAAAGCTTCCACACAACAAACACAAATGAATGAAGAGAAAAATAAAACAAAAAAACAGAAAAGCGTGCAAGTGATTCCTACTCGCGTTATTAAAATACTACTTTCAAGGTGCTTTTTTCCACATATTTTTACAGCCCACAAACCTTGGGAATGTAAATATGCCATTGCGAGCCGACCGAGGAACACGACGCACACTAATCATGCATTTCTTCCGGATTTTTTTTATAACAAGGAGTCATAAAAATGTTTCTAAAAAGGTAAAAAAACAACAAAAAACTCCTAATTACATACGTTTCTCATGCAACAACACGAATACGGAAATAAATAATAATAAAAATAAAAACAACGGTAATTTCATACAGCAGGTCTGCTTCACGTCGATAGGCCTACATGTTCATAACTTGCAACATTGCAGTGTCGGGAAGTTGATTAATTCGAGTGTGTATTGCACCCGGAGGTCTCATTCTAACTTCGGGTGTGGAGAGAAATCATGAAGGAAGTGATGCTGGGCACACAAATGCACGCACACTCACGCTCATGAAAAAACATACACAAATACATTTGTTCCTACTCTCTCTCTCTCTCTCACATACACACAGACAAATGCACACAACTAAACACTTTCTCTCTTTCTCTCATCTCCTCGACTCTCCTTTCCTCTCTTTCTTATCTCACATACACAGAAAAAAACAAACGCACACTCACACTTATACTTTCATATCCATCTAAAAGAAAGAGAAACTCCGATCATTCCCACGACTCTCCTTTTTCTTATCAATACACAACATATCCATAAGCTTACAGACATATTCACAAACAGACCCTATCGCCTCCTAAGACCCCCCTCCCCCCCACCCAGCTTTATGAACCCCAGCTTCGAAACCTCGCCTCCGAAGCACTCGTCTCGACTTGTGCTTCGGAGGAAAGCTTCGAAATCTGGTGGTGCTTCACGCAAAGGCAAAGCTGAACGGAGGGTGGGGGGTGGGGGATGGGGGGGCTGGACACACGTTTGTTTGAAAGCGTGTGTTGTATATGTCTCTACATAAGCATGAACTCAAAGCCAAAAGAGAGATAGAGAAGAATACGGATAGAAAATGGAAAAAAAGAGGGGAGAGGGAAGATTAAAAAAAAATAATAATAATAAAAGGTAGGAGGAAAGGAAAAGGAGAGGGACAGAGTTGGGAAAGAGACGTAAAAATTTAAAAAGAAAAGGGAGAGAGAAGAGAGGAAGATAGAAAAAGTGGAGAAGCAAAACGGGTGACAGGGAAAAAGAAGTAAAGAACATAAAATAAAGGAAAAAAAGAAAAAGAAAAATGAAGCCAAAGAAAAAGAGAGAACGATAAGACAGGGAGAACGAATAAAAGTATAGATACACTCAATCACACCTCCTAAAACCGCTATACTCCAATGTGAATGTCCTCGTGCATCACTGAACTAACTAACCCAATGCATCCAACACCTCCCGCTAGGTTGGGATACTTACATCACTAAGAATAGAGACTAAGATATGTCCTATTTTCTTTTCACTAAGAACAGAGACTAAGATATGAACTATTTTGTTTTTTGCGGACGAGAGTGACTACACGCGAAAGATAGAAAAGCATCTCCAGTGATTGATTTTTTTTTATAATACTGATTTAATTAATGAAGACTATAAAATGTTTAATCCTACAATCATGCCTACAAAAAGGTACTCAGGAGCTTCTACGTGAATAAAATGTGAAGATAGTATAAATACACACACACACACACACACACACACACACACATATATATATATATATATATATATATATATATATATATAGAGAGAGAGAGAGAGAGAGAGAGAGAGAGAGAGAGAGAGAGAGAGAGAGAGAGAGAGAGAGAAGGAAAGAGAGAGAGAGAGAGAGAGAGAGAAGGAGAGAGAGAGAGAGAGAAAGAAGGAAAGAGAGAGAGAGAGAGAGAAACAGATAGATATATGAAACCTTCCCATCTCCAAACTCAGAACACGACCTTGATCTGTAAGTAATATTTGCTTCCAAACAATATATATATAGTATGCGTCCAAATTCGGCAAACGTTCATTGTCTGCAACAGAACAATGGGACTGACGGCAAATTGAATTACAGAATGAATGACTTTGTAATCTATTAATAGTGAATCGGAAATCTATGAATGAAATCTAGTAAGTGAAGCTAAAATGCTTGCGTGTTACGTATTTCAGTAAAAATAAAATAAATAAATAAAATTCAAAGAGCAATTGCCTACGAAGAAAAAAAAAATCACTAGATCGGTTACAACAACAAAACTTTCCCTCCGCAAATTACGACAGAAGACAAGAAGACAAGAAGAATAAGAAAAGAAAAGAGAGAGAGAGAAAAAAAATCATTTATACAGGTAATTAATCTTAGTGTCATCCGCACGGCTAAAGTGCGGTGACAAATATCCCTCTCAGACATATATATCGCACAAACAGAAAGTCTTGCTTTGGTGAACATAAGGCCGGAGATATCATCCGTTTTAGGCAGTCACCTCACGGACACCGGGGGGAGGGGGGAGGGGGGGGGGTCGTTCGGCCGAAAGAAACCGTGACAACATTTCTTTGGAAGGTTGAGATTCCTGTGCTTTTCCAGTGCATAAATCGACCTTAGGTTTGTTGACTATAGAGGTCTCTCTCTTTCTCTGTTTCTGTCTTTCTCTATCTCTCCCCCTTTTCCTGCTCTTTCTGTTTCCCCCTCTTTCTTTCAAGTCTCTTTCCCTCTCTCTGTTTCTCCCTCTTCTTCTCCATCTCTCTCCTTCACTCTGTCATTCCCTCGTCCTCTTTTTCTCTCTCTGTCTGTGTGTTTTCCTCTTCCTCTATCTCCCTCTCCTTCTCTCTCCCCCTCTCTATTCCCCTTTCTCTCTTAACCTCTTTGTCTCGAAATTCCCATCTCTACCATCTTCCCTCCCCCTCCCCCTCTCCCTCTCCCTCTCTCTATTCCTCTTGTCTGAATGAGACAAATGAGTGCAATCTCTCTCTCCCTTTGCCATGAATTATTTCCCCACTTTGATTTTATTCTCCCTGATTCCGGCGCGTATCTATAATAGTCAATGTCAAGATCTTTTCAATGAGAAATAATTCCGGCATTCAGGTGATCGCAAAATGTTCGAATCGTGTGTTCGAATCGTTGTGTTTGCTTTCGATTTCGCTCGTCTCGTCTTTGTTGTTGTTGTTGTGTTCGGATGTTGCTCGTAAATGTAAGAATGGGATATACGAGAATGAAAGAGAGATAGAAAGATAGATAGAAATATATATATATATATATATATATAAATGTCCTCTCTCACGCGGAGGGGTAAGTATGCATAGCGTAATTTGCATGACAAACACACTATTGTCTCGACACACACTCTAAAACAAGCAGAGTGATCGTTGTTGCAAATTTCCGGGCTTGTGAATTGTTGCCAATTGCAAATGAATATCAAAAGCGAAAGATGGCTTAAAGGAGGCTGGAGAGAGAGAGAGAGAGAGAGAAAGAGAGAAAGAAAGAGAGAGAGAGAGAGAGAGAGAGAGAGAGAGAGAGAGAGAGAGGGGGAGAGAGAGAGGGAGAGAGAGAGAGAGAGGGAGAGAGAGAGAGAGAGAGAGAGAGAGAGAGAGAGAGAGAGAGAGAGAGAGACAGACAGACAGAGCAAAAGAGAGAGAGAAAGAGAGCGAAAGAAAGAAAATAAGACAGCTAAAGAAAGAGAAAGAGATAGCAAGAAAGAGATAGCGAGACAGAGAAACATAGAGAGAGAGAGAGAACGAGAATCTAAAGCAACCACATCGGAAAAGGCCCAATAATTCACCCGATGACAGACGAGCGTTCGAGAAGGCGGTCCGAAGCAGGTTCAGACGTCGACAAAACGGGTTTCCGTAGAGCAAGACTTGACATATCTCCCATTGTTGATGCTTGAGAATTGGGTCGTGTTTAGTCCCCCGTTCGCACTGAGAGATGCAAAAACAAGTACTGTCTACTTCCTTTTTTTTTTTCTTGTGAGGGGGAGAAGAAAAAGGAGGGAGAAAGAAGAACAAGAAATAGAAGAAATTCGGAAAATGAAGAAAAAAATAAAGAGAACAGAAAAAAAAAAGAAATAAGAAGAAAGAAGTACTGTCTACTTTTTTTTTCTTGGGGGGGGGGGATGGAGGGGGGAAGGGGGGAGGGTATGGAAGAAGAGGTTGGAGGGTGATAGTGAGAGTGATGGTGATAATTGTGGTGATGATCGAGCAAAATATGATGTTTATTCTCGTTCTTTTCACCACATCTCAAACGACGAGGCTAACTTTGTGAATTGTTGTCAATTACAAATGAATATCAAAAGCGAAAGATGGCTTAAAGGAGGTTGGAGAGAGAGAAAGAGAGAGAGAGAGAGAGAGAGAGAGAGAGAGAGAGAGAGAGAGAGAGAGAGAGAGAGAGAGAGAGAGAGAGAGAGAGAGAGAGAGAGAAAGAAAGAAAGAGAGAGATAGAGAGAAAGTTGAAGGGTAATAGTGAGAGTGATGGTAATAACTGTAGTGATGATATAGCAATATACAATGTTTATTCTCGTTCTTTTCACCACATCTCAAACGACGAGGCTAACTTTCGGCAGTTATTAATGGTGAATGTGATGTCATGTTCCGTGATGCAATACTTGCAAGGGAGGAGACTCGAAGCATTGTTGCTACGCTCTCAAGATAACTTCTTTTGTTCTGGTAAAGATTTATTTCCTTTCTTCAAATGCGCGCACGTGAAAAAAAAAAACTTTCATTAACTGTGCTACATTTTTTTTTTCTTAATGAAAGTTTGAGCTTTGTATCTTTCTAT
>NW_028234425.1:3008203-3015703 GCF_977035675.1 Penaeus japonicus | reverse complement strand
CGAATTC
This sequence comes from Penaeus japonicus, assembly GCF_977035675.1. Taxonomy (NCBI): domain Eukaryota; kingdom Metazoa; phylum Arthropoda; class Malacostraca; order Decapoda; family Penaeidae; genus Penaeus; species Penaeus japonicus. The sequence continues at coordinate 3,015,696 of NW_028234425.1, read as the reverse complement.
TTGAGGAGGTTTTTTGTCTTTTTTGTTATGTTCTGTTTTTTCCCCCCCCCATGAGTCTTCATCATTCATTCAAACAGGAATGACAAAGCGTCCAATACCGTTGCAAGTAAATGCACTGACGAAAGATCGACTCCGGCTAATACTCCTTAGATTTCAGGATCTCAAAATATGTCTTTCTATATATATATCTGACCTACAATTCAATTATCGTATTAACCTGTATAAGAACGATATCTACATAAGCAAATACTAAACTGACTAACATAATGACCGACTGGGTATTATATTTCACTTGATGGCATATACATATACATATATATCTATATATATATATATATACACACACACCATCATACCTACTATATCATTACTCATCTGTGTACTATCCAACCAGTTAATACATGAAAGGTTTATTTACAAAATCCAGACGGGAGACAGAAGAATACAGAATTTCATAATATTAACAATACCAGCATAGATGGCTATATAAATTGGCACATGAACAAGCATTACCTCTTGTATATTAATATTGTGCAATAATGCTCATTACCGAAGTAGAGGATAACATTTGAACTTTGCTATGTATCTAACATACAAGGAAGAAGAAAATAATTGGGCTATATATCATATATGGACTCATGATTGGTCTGCTAAAGTCTCCAGTAAAACAGGGAAGAAATAATAATTAAAAAAAAAAGACGATTGTCTCACGCATTAAAAAAAAAATAATAATCTTGTATAACTAACAATACATTTTGCAATCAGTGCAGAGATGCAGTCCATAGTAGTCAGTGTAAATTTTAAACATCTGAACCTAAAAAACGGGTAAAAAAAAAAAAAGTGTGAATGAAAACATGACTCGTATGCAGGATTTTACATTACATCTTAATACCTCTCTTGGATATCCAAATACATCAAATATATGAGAATTATAAAGATCACAGAACCTTAAAAGAAAGGATAATCTAAAGAATGCCTTTTTTTTCTTAATTTTACCTGCATTTAATGAATATTAAATGAAGCTACACATAAACTAAAACAAACTCTTTATAAATCTGTATCATGTTTAGCATTTTAAGAGTTTTCACATTTCATAGATGTCTTTCTTTTGACTTGCACCCTTTCTCTCTATTTACATAACAATGTATGTTGCAGTTTCTAAACTGACAATCTCACGCCATAAAAATGTTAGACTTTCAAAAAAAAAGAAAAAAAGAAAAAGAAAAAAAGAAAAAAAAATGCACCATTAGATATCAACAGAAAAAGTAAATCAGAAACAAAGAGGAAAAAAAAGAATAAAAAAATAAATAAAAAGTTTCTCATGAATACAATACTTATATCAAATCACATGCTACGATTGCTAATTCTTTTGCACGCAAACACATCTTCGAGCTTAGTTTATTGGGCATCTGCATATCCTGTCATCTGGCATTAAATGTAACACTCTAAAAGAAAGTGACTGAGTATTATTAGATAAAAGTCACTAGATTACCATACCTATCATATAAATAAAGTCACCGTAATAAGTATATGTATATGAATCCACATACACCTAATCTCCAACAACATGAGTATACAGGATGGTATACATGAAAACGTCATTAGCTTCATTAAAAAAAAAATCATTAACCAGTCAGCTCAATGGAAGTTTTTACTTTTAGTCTATTATTGCAAATAATCACAGACATTTATATGTTTCCTATTCGTATTAACTTTGCCCTAATGCTGGTTCATGCTTTTTCTTCACTAAGTAAGTATCTTATGTATGAAACCATAAATTGCAATACCATATACTTAAGTACATTTCTGTTTACCTACATATACAAGTATATTTTGTATTTCAACATTCATCTATATACAGTTATTTACATAAGATATTCATGATGCATATCTGAGTGTTTTGTATTTTTTGCAAGGCTATAATTGTAACTATAATTGTTACATACACACAATACAGTCTCATACACAATGTAAAGTATTTTCCATCTGGTTTCTTGATTTACTGTAGTAACTCTAAATGGTTTTCTTATATACACCATTTAATTCATGCTGCAAAGATTTTCAAAATATAAATGTATATATATATATACACACATATCTTTTTTATGTATACATCAGGAGCAAAGATCATTCTGATAATGGTAGCACTTAAAAGTACAGCTGCTATTACAAATAGTAATTCCAAATCATCTATGTGTGAACTGTATTCATCATACTTTCAGGAGAGGAGCCTTCTTTTTGCTAATAATACAAATATAGTACAATCCACTACTACATAATCTTACTTGTATACAATGATATTGCATCCAAAACTCAAAGAAAAAAAAAAGAAAAGAAAAAAACAAAGAAAGAAAGAAAAAGAAACTAAATGGTCTAAATTAGATAACTTTCAATAAAGAAGCGAAGATTTTAAATTGATAACCTGGTGACTAAAGAAGGTCTTACATCAACAACCAGCTCAATACCTCCTGACTGCACGCTTACATGAAGCAAAACTTAATCTATAAATTATCCCAAGATCTTTCCTCTGTCTGGGTAACTTGCTACTTAAATCCTAACAATCTCTATGTGGATTACCTTCCATGAGGTGACTGATATAGAACCATAAATTAGCTTAGTGAGAACCTGTGGCCTTTGCGTACCTGTATAGACCTAGCTAGGAGGTGACAAGGTCTCTTACCTTCTTACCCTAGCCAAATGCCAGAGCTCCTGAAATCACTAATTTCAGGCTTTATCATCATACTACTGCCTTACATTAGCAAGGCAGATTCATATGTACAAATGAGTTTTATTTTCTTTAAATAAATATCTTACAATTAAGTTACTAAAAACCTCGTAACAGGTCTAACATTAAAAAATGACTTAATTATTCCCAGTAGGCACTTTATCATATTAACAATGAATCAATATATAAACAAATCTCGTCTCTTAAAAAAAAATATCCCAACTTCTTTCTTTTTCTCCCTCTAAAATTAGATTTTAGAATTGTAAGATAACACTTGAACTGCTTGATATCAGGTGCTGGCTTTAAATAGCTGAATTTTGAAGAAATGTTTGCAGTATAAAGCACATCAGGAATTTGGGGATACCCTGTTTTAATAGTTGTAGTTGTATTAAGTATCTTTAAGATATCCGTTCATTTCCTGTACTTACTTTGGAAAACATTTATATATATATACATATATACATACATATATACGTATATACATACATACATACATATATATATATATATATGTATTCATATACCCATTTTCTTTTTATTTAATACCTAATTAGCATGTATATAACAAAACTGACTTACAATATTTCAATCTATATCATTAATTAAGGATCTGCATATTTCTTTTCCTCTTCCACCATATGACTACACTTCCTTTCATATCAGGAAGCCATAATAACACTTGAATTTTCAATCATATCAATCATACTTTCATCAATAAATACATATATTAGGGAAAAACAAAGAAAATAAAATTGTGCATATTCTGTGACACATACAAAAGAAAAAAAAAAGAAAAAAAAGAAGTAATCTCTACATTAATCCTTTGACTCTGAAGTCTTCGGGCTTCTTGGGGGACTATCCGTGCCTGCAGGAACTGTCTCTGGCTTGGGGAAGTCTCCCGAGTTGGTCTCTTCGATGGATTTCCGAAGCTGTGGGACAAGAGGTATATGTCAGTGGAACTGGGACTGGGTCTGAGGTAGTTCATTACACACTTAACAGCCTTGACATAGTCTAGAATACACTTAATACACATAAAATAGTTTTATGTTAGTCTGGTATGCATTTATCCGGAGGAGTAACCAACTACCCATTTTGATCCCACCCCATTCTTTATGATAGATTTAAAAGATATACGTTTAAGGATTCATTTCGTAAAAATGAAAATGAACTCAGCTCAACTGATCTGCATCTTGTAGTCTAATGCTACCCAGCTCTGAGTTGTGCCTTACAAACTAATGTGTCTATTAGCCCTAAGGTTGTCTGGTGTACACATAACAGACTATCAATGTGATGGTACACTATGTTCTGTAAATAGAAAGTGATATGTGGTTTCCCTAGTATTTTCATAGGATGGGTATGATGGTTGTGAAATCACATACGTGGATGAGAATGAATATGAAGCATTCATTAGGAAAGAATGCGATGATAATGAAAGAAAAATAACCAGAGGTAAATCTGATGAAATTTTCTTCATTCAAAACATATATCTTATCCTATCTTCAAACATTTCACCAATACAGAAGCATTGCAACACCAACAACAATAATGTACATGAATAATATATGAATGCAAAATAGTGAAAATTATCATTAACAAGGAAATAATACTGTGAGGATGCTAAATGGCACAGGCTATTCTACGAGTAACTAGGCTGATAACTAATATCATTTGAACCTCAATGACAGAACAAAACATTAGGTCTTACTAAAACTGTCTCCTAAAAAAAAAAAAATAGAATTTTTCTTTTCGAAAGCATGTCTATTAACCCTTCCACAGTGTTTTCTTTCTTGCATGGTTGATTAATTTTCGTACTATATTTTTCCTTTTGTTGAAATTACGTTACTTATTCCTTCAGTTATAATGACCTATTATATGAATTGCTAATTAGAATCACTTTGGTAATATATCATATACAGACCCATATTTCATCTATAAGTCTAGAAAATAACAGAAAACACCCGCATCTTAAAAGGCTCAGCCCAGGCTGAACAACTTAAGATGTTGCCTCTCTCGGAAGAGTTCACTAATCAAGGAAAAAAAAGTTCTAGAACTATGAAAAGTGGAAAGAGAAAAGTAAGAAAAATAGCAGAAATATATATATCTATGGAAAAATAAGGGGCCACTAATCTATAAAACTTTTCTGCTGTCACTTTTTCTTCTTATAGATAAAACATGTTAAAATATCTCTATATAAAAAAGGATCATTAAGTTCAAAACAGCTAACTCACAATAACATGCCAATAAAACTAAAAAATATTGTATCGAGCAAAGGGCATAATGTACAGGCTTAATTAACTAGCAGACTAAGCCATCTGATGGTTATATATTCATACAACGATGATGATGAACTACAGAGAAAAAAGTTTCTTTTTTTGTGATAAAAGATATTTTTCGAAGAGACCTTAAAGAAAGAAGAAATACATATAAATCTTTTCTTAATCAAAGAAGGAGAATCCTCTACGTATTGCCAAGAGTAATCTATCTTTGAAATCTTTTCAGAGATAAAAAAAACTCTCCAAAAGATATAAATAAACATAAAAGAGAACATATACATATTCCAAATTAATTGAAAAGAAAATGTTCTATGTAATACCAAGGGATCATCATCATCAACAAATCATCAGGGTTATTGCAACATCAACAACAAACTGGTCATAAAAAGGCAAGACATCATGCAATCGCACTACACTTCATTTCACTACAGGTATGCATTTAAAAAAATGACACATGATGATAGAACACATCAGGTCTGAACACAGGCCGGGGACGTATGCAATGTCCAGCTTTCAGTTCATGCTCGACTGGTAACTGAGGATTAAAGGGGTTTCGTAAGAAAATTTTCTTGAACAATCTTTTTTACTAGGGGGAAGGGGAGAACTATATGACGTGCATACATTTTCATTAACCCCTTGGCAGAGTAAATTGTATAATATCAATTTAAAAGATTTACAACATGTTAGTGTAAATGGCATATATATGACTTTTCTCAGAAAAAAGATAATCCCACATTTAATTAAGGACTAAAAAACAAACATGTATTTCTTTTTTGTTGATTGTTTTAAATGGCCATATTCATAAAATTCATATTTTTGTCTCTTTAGTAAGACTACTTTAACTGGAATATGGAACTCTGACTCACTGTAGCAGCCAAAGGGTTAAATGGAATAAATAAGAGATGTAGAATAAATGTATTCTATGAGATTAATGTTGAGCATGTTTAAGATAGAAATTGACATTTTCTGAAGAGAAAATGCAGAGAAATATGAAATAAAACACATGTATCCACTATATTCAATTTAACATATAAATGGTCAAACCTCTAAAATCACAAAATTTAAATGGGTATTGTCATTCAGTAACAACAACAACAATATCAAAAGTAACAACAACAACAACAGCAAACACTAACCAACAGTAACAATAAAAGTATCTAGAAATGATAAAAAACAGAAATTCACCAAAAAAACAAAACAAATACACAAACACAAACTAACAAAAACACAAAGTTCGACAAAAAACAAAACCTTTCTCCTTATGGTGGTCCTTAAAAATTTTTCCCTAAAGGTTCCCCCGACCCCCCTATCTCTTCTGGGCTTCTGGAAGTCGCCAGAGTTGGTGGACTCGACTGCCGCTCTCAGCTGTACCATGGGAGGACAAGGAGGAGCCACGGAGCACAACGGGTAAGAAGCAAGCAGTCAGTAAATATAGAAATATCATTGACGGTGTCTCTTAAAAGTCTTCTGATATCTGTATATTTACGGTGATGTGCAGTGTCTGCTCTGACTGAGTTGGTTGGTTAGTGCAGACCTCACAATAAAAAAAATATATAAAAATATCATATGATGCAACAAAAAATTTGCTATGCTGCTATAGGACTTAATAGACTTTCAAATATTACATGTATAAAGAAAAAAATAAGCATACCAAAAACATTTTTCACTCTAATATCATTTAATTACCTACAACCTCTTTTACGAGTCATGCCTTCATCTAGATCTACAGTTCATAAGCATTTCTTAATAAAAGCCTTAATAAAAGCAAGTTTGTCATTCAAAAATTTGTCTGAAGCATTGCATGACATTAGGAATTATTATACATAATACCTACAGTTCTTCAGTTCTTCATCCTTTGAAATGAAGATCAACATAACTAATGAATATGAAGCTGGTCCATGGACTCATATTTAAACTAACATATTAAATACATAGGAAAAAGACATAGTCACTATGAAAGCACATAAACATTATCAAAGACATTCCCTTGACATCATAAACATAAAACCAATAATAATACAGTCTCTAATACAAGAAAAAGAAAAAGAGAAAAAAAACATACCCATTTCTCAAACTTTTTTTTTCTTTTGATTACCAATCTGTCAACAACTTCAAAAAAATGTTCTAAATAAATATTACCCACAAATAAAAATAAATAGAAATCAAACAGACGAAACCTTACCTCTTTCAGTGCAACCACGCCAATGAGCCGCCCAATTGCAGTTACGTACGCGTGGTTTAGACCCAACATGGAGAAGAGAGAGTGGACCTGTGGTTGAAAGGAAGTCAAATTAGAGCCAAGCATGAGAGCATGATAGAGGGTGCATTAGAAAGAGCACGATAGAAAAGGCAAGAAAGATATGGTGTATTGAGCACAAGGAGGTAAATCACGGCAGGTGGAAGTGATACCTGAAGAACAAGAGTAAAAAATATCAAACTGATATCATATGCTGATTACAATTGTGTACATATTCTTTAAAAAAGAAGAGATAAGC
>NW_028234425.1:3000703-3003203 GCF_977035675.1 Penaeus japonicus | reverse complement strand
AATGTATTTAAATATCAGTTTCTCTTAAAAAACAGTTTCCAAAACAGATAAGTAATACTGATGGGACAGTTTCTAATTCTTTCTCTTTCCTTTTATCAGTTATCAATATATGAATGATAGATGAATGAGATAAAAAAAAAACACCACATGACTTCTGTAAATCTAATGGGAGGGGAAAAAACATAATGAAGAAAAATCAAATATAAGTTTCAATCTCATGGATTTTTAAAGCTCTTAAGACCTATATTCCCTGAAAACAAAACGCTGAAGATATACACACAAATTTGCAAATACACATAATAAAACATAAATTTTTGCAAACCACATACCTCCTCCCACGCCTGCCACCATTGCCAGTCCAGCTGACGGAATATTTGCCTTCTTACTCGTCTCTTCGATTTCCAGGAGCTTTTGCTTCACTTTACGTCTCTCTTCCTCCTTCTGCTTCTCCTCTGCCTCCTTCTGGAGCTGTTCTGCTTCTAGAGCTCTTCAGAAGCAGAATGAAAAAGAAGACTTAAAAGATGCCCTTTGCCGAGACATTTCAATTTGTTGCTAAGAATGATTAGGGTTCCATTATAAAACCAGTGCCGAAGAAGCTACAACACAATACAAGGTCACTGTCGTATTCTACCAGAAGACTTATGTTCATGCACTATGATGTGTGGGGTGGCACAAACATAAAATTAAATTCAAGATAAAGTCTCCCCTCACCCATATCACATCCATGCTTATTTTCTATAAACTATCTAAGAAAGAGACAAAAAAATGTATATAGTGATAGAATTCATATGATGTATTCCATTCACCCAAAGGAACAATAAACCAATGTTTTCTAAATAACATCCATATAACTACATCAGAAAAAAAGAAATTTCATGCAACTACATCAGACATCCAATCTATCTCTCTGACAGACCTAAGAGTATAAAAGGAATATATTCAGACTGAAGTACCTGAAAATGTCACCATCTAAATGACACATCCTTCAGAATAGAGTGCAAAGACCACTGATCTACAAAAACCAAACTACATATAAAACCAAAGACTAAAAGTTCTTCATTCATCTACTGAGCTGTACTATCCTACATTTGCTGAACACCACCTACCCACATAATGTATTCCTCCTCCTCATACTTGGCAGTCTACTGATGGGGAATAAAAACAACTGTAAGTATGAAGTTGACAAGGTATTACAGTCAAATCTGCACTCCTCATGTCAGTGCAGTTACGTCTACTTCAATAGCCTCGTGTGTCAGTAATAGCCTACAAAGGATCCATATTTTGAGATTAATTTCAATCTCAAACGTTTTAGAATGAAAAAGGAGAAAAAGAAAATGCTGTATTGCCATCCTATCCTGACTCTCATTCTCTCACGTTCACACTTTTGACTTTCTTTCCAAACTGACTAAATCAAGTGGAATGTCACTCAAGATTAGTAATATGTTTAAAGAATGAAATAAATGAATAATAACAGTGAAAATGTAATGCTTTTCTCTTTTTTTTTTACCCCAAAGCACACTTTTCCTTTGCAACAGCACCTGGAACTGACTGGGTTCCATTTGTTAATACCATTACAATATAAAAACACAAATGCAAACATGGCTGCTGACAATGAATCTAGAGATACAACAGCTTAATCTTAGACTCTATTTGTCCTGCCATATTTCATTGCTGACAGTTGATGGTGCAACTGTCTATAATATATAACATAATGCATTATAAACAAAACTACTGATAATCCATTCATTAAAAGTAAAACATAGTGCCTATTACACAAGAAGACATACCTTTGGGCTGCAAATTTCCACTTGTTGATGACTCTCAGCCGTCGGTCCTTTCCTAGATGTTCTTCCAAGAGAGAGATCAACTCTGACCTCTGTATGGAGCCCAAGAGAATCATCGAGTCTGTAGGCAAGAGAAAAGGAAATGTGAGGAAAGATATAGGCAAGAGAAATGGAAATGTGAGGAAAGATATGGGCAAGAGAAATGGAAATGTGAGGAAAGATATAGGCAAGAAAAATGGAAATGTGAGGAAAGATATAGGCAAGAGAAATGGAAATGTGAGGAAAGATATAGGCAAGAAAAATGGAAATGTGAGAGAAACATCTGTCCATAGAAATCTTCCTTATGTAATATCAATGCTGCAATGGGTAAATTATCAACCATTTAATTGAGAAAAATAATAATAACATCAAATAATCAAAATAAAAATTGATAAATACCTGGAGAATCAACGAGGGGTAATGATCTTATTTTCTTGTGCTCCTTAAGTGTGTTCTTAAGCTGCTTGTACGTGATTCCATACCAAATGTACTTGACGTCTCGCACCATGAAATCTTCCACGTATATGTTATAGGCCCCAGAGGTGGCGGTGAGAATGTCGGGGAGATATGGCAGTTTCTTAATTTGGATGATGGAGTCGTACACTGATGGCTGCAAGAGCTGTGCTATTCCATTTGCAATCAGTACAGCAATCTGTTATGTAGAGTAGGAATGTTAC
>NW_028234425.1:2993203-2998203 GCF_977035675.1 Penaeus japonicus | reverse complement strand
TTGAGAGGCACGAGGGGGGTTGGGGGAAGGAGTTCCCTACGTGGATTTTTTAAAAACATTTCATAGACATTTCCCAGAATTTTAGAGCACAACATAATGTTACCAATTTTAGCCAACCGCATTACACTGCTACCTTATTCATATATATACAATGACTCACACACACACACACACACACACACACACACACACACACACATATATATATATATATATATATATATATATGAATATATATATATATATATATATGTATGTATATATATACATGTTGTGAGGGCACAATTTATCTCAATTCGGGAAGGAGGGTACTACATCTCTCACCACCCTGGATCTGCCACTGTAATTCATTAATCATCTAAACCGATTAAATAAAAATTATGATATCAAATAAAGATAATGCTAATGAAATACAAGGTGAAACTTGATATGATTCTGATAATGGAATGTGTGATATTGGTGAAATATTAACATGTAAAAACGCAAAATAAATTAATAAAAATAACTACAGGGTTCATTCACTAATCATACACACTTCACACAATGTAACTTTCGGTACATGCAAATATTTTACCTAAAAATACTAATATTACACTGATGATACAGTGAAAGCTGATATCAAACGACGTTTTTTATTACCTAAAACTAACATAAAACAGCACTACCCTGTACATATAACAACTACAACTATTTGCATGATATTAAACAGGCAAAGGGAGTGAAAAGTAAGAAATAATGCAAGTAAAAACTCCATGCTCTTCTATGTATATTAAGTGTTATATCTATACTCTATGTTCTAGAGTCCAAAAATAAGTTCTACCACGTTTATGATATGCAAAAAAAAGGTTACAAATCTGCATAATACTATGTGAATCGCCTGTATTATTTTTTTTACTCCATAAGAACGAAAATGAATAATGAACTACGAATTACATAGTACTCGACTCAGCCAAAAAATCATCTTCAAATATGCAAACTCGCACGTCACCATTATACAAAAGCCAAAACGGGCGACAGGACATGTTGTGAGAGCCATGCAACACGCTTATTGAAAGCCAATGATGGTTAGTGGCAAGAAGAGCCTCTTATGACAAGTATCTTCAGTTTCTCGGGAAGTAGAATCGCCAAAGTGAGTGCAACAGTTAAGAAATACCGAACCGGTTCTTCGACCTCTGACTGCCTCCTTTGGCTTTATTTAGATCCCAAACAATTTTATTTTTTTGTTTGGCTTTGCTTTAACATGCAGACGCTCATTTGCTCTAATCACAGAAGACAAAAAAAAAAAAAAGAAAAGAAAAAAAGAAGCAAACCTGCGCCTCCAGACCACCACACAATACAAGGAGACTCGTCATGTATAAAACGCCAAGAGGAACCACCGGGCCTGCCTTACTTGGTGATGTGTGGTGAGGTGCGCGGCAATGAACTGGCCTAGCCCGTCCGGGAAGGTGAGTGACATGAGGACCACAGTTAACAGCAGGGGGTACAGCAGCCGGCTGGAATGGGGGGGAGGAAGAGAGCCGAGCAAAGAGCCCATTTTAAGGGGGAGTGTGATAAGCAAGGTGGTGGTGGAAAATGCTTGAAAATGAGATACCACATACTCTTTTTATTTTCTTCAAGGGAGTGGGGGGTGGACGGGGGGAGCCGCGAGAGATTTTTTTTTTTTTAAACGCGAGGTTTAAGAATGGACTCGTAAGTACTTTTTTGAGGCACAAAATGGCGGCGCGGCTTCGGGAGAACTTTCGAGAGAAAGAAAAATAAAAAAAAAGCGGGACTTGGGGCTGTTTTTATAAAGGGAGGAGAGAACGCGCTTAGAGAAAAAAAACGTCAAAAAAATAAACAATAAAAGAAAAGAATAAAAAGCAAAACCCAACGAACTCCGACGACTGACCATGAGCCTACCTGGTGATGGGTCGACAGATGGGAGGCTATGAACTGGCCCAAGAGACCCGGGTACTGGATAGTGAGTAACAACAGAGTCATCGAGACAGGGTACGCGAATCGGCTGACAGACAGAGAGAACAGACGGCTAGTGTGTGGTGCCTTCGGTGAGACAGGGTTGCAGGCGGGTTTAAGTGAACTAGATGGAACTGTGGGAGCCAACAGGGGTGAGAAACACGTAAGTCCTTTCAACTGGGAGACGAGGCAGGGTTGGGGAGGGAGAGGGGGAAGGGAAGGAGGGTACACACGTCGTGGTGGGGTCGGCGAGGTTGAGGAGGGGGGAGGGGAGGGGAAGGGGGGGTACACACCTCGTGGCGGGGTCGTACAACGTTTCGTAAAGGACCCTGGACGTCACTTCCAACAAAAAAAAAATAATAATAAATAAAATCAAATAAAAGTGGAGGGATGTTACGTAATTAGGGGCAGGTGTACGAGTAAGTCAATCCTATTACGAAAGAGGTTTTTCAGGTGTTTCCCAGGCGGCGTGGAAGCTTCGTTTAACTTACCTTCATCGATGCCTAAGTCTCTGTGTTTTGAAGCTGTGACTTACCTTGTCCTGGAGGGAACTACGGCTTAAATGCAGTCTAATATTTTTATGACGCCATTTTAGATCCTAAATGAGCTCGGATTTTCTGTTACATGTTAATCTTACGCGTTTTTATCATATTGGAGTCTCAAACAATAGCCAATATCTGAAATTTGAGACATTCATCTTCCTATTCACTGCAAAACAATACAAGAGTGAGAGCGAGAGCGAGAGAGAGAGAGAGAGAGAGAGAGAGAGAGAGAGAGAGAGAGAGAGAGAGAGAGAGAGAGAGAGAGAGAGAGAGAGAGAGAGAGAGAGAGAGAGAGAGAGAGAGAGAGAGAGAGAGAGAGAGAGAGAGAGAGAGAGAGAAGAGAGAAGAGAGAGAGAGAATAGAAAAAAAAATCAAAACGGAGAACGCCATTATAAACCCTCAACATACCTGAAGCTAAAATCCAGTAGAAAAATCGATCCCGTTCTCTCGCTCATCCAAAAATTGCTCTGCACACCTCGTATTTTATTCCAACCACAATATCAACACACTCCAGTATTACCTTCTTCCTTTTTACTCTTCCTTTCCCTTTCATTCTTTCTCGAGAAGCAAAAGCTAACACGACCACGAGCAAGAAGAGGCCCACTTCCTTGCCCTCCGTCTCAAGAGAGCGTTCGAAGGGCTAAGGGAACGAGAAGTAACTTACCTGCTGGTGGTTACTTAATTCGGTGCCGGCGAACTGCCCCAGGCCCAGAGGGAAGGAGAAGGACCCATAGATTATGATGACGAACAGGGGGTACAACAGACGGCTGGAGGGGGAGACAACACGAGGCTGAGGTGACTCTCGAGGGCTTTGAGGATGAGGGTGTAGAAGAAGAGGGAGAAGAGGAAGAAGTTGAAAGAAGAGGAAGAAGAGGAAGAAGAGGAAGAAGAGGAAGAAGAGGAAGAAGAGAGAGAGGAGAGAGAGAAAGAGAGTAGGGGAAAATGAAGAAGAGAGAAGGAGAGAGAATAGAGAGAAAGGGAGAGAGTGATAGAGAGAGAAGAAGAGAAAAATAGAGAAAAGGAGATAGATAGATATAGATATAGTGAGATAAAGAGAGAAAGACAAAAGGTGAGAGAGAAATGATAAAAATAGAACTGAGAAAAATGAAAGAGACCAACGAAGAAAAAGCAAAAGAAAGCGGGAAAGGGAAGAGAAGAAAAAGAAAGAAAGAAAAGGAGACGAGAAGAGACAGAGAAAAAAAAACGAAGGAGAGGCAATGACGAATGAAAGCAAATGTGAGAAGAGAGAGAAAAAAAAGGCGAAGAAACGAAATGAGAACAGAGATGAGGAGAGAAAGAGAGCATTAAACCAAGCGAATGGGGGGGCGTGGAGGGGAGACTAACCAACGCGTACAGATCCGAGAAGAACCAATCGCGGATAGAGAAAAGGGGAGGTAATGGAAAATGGGTGGGTGGGGGGGAGGGGGTCGTGCATCGCAAACCAATGAGGGTTGAGCTCTTAACACTTATATAGATATATATCAATTTTCCTGTCTATGCTACTGACCAGGAAAATAGTTGATTTTTGTTTACGTATTACTGAAAAGGGGCAAAGTGTCACGAACTCACCCAGGTAGAGTTAAGTTGCACACAAGGGGAGACTAAACCAAACGCACTATAATGGGAGGTCTATGCATCACAGAGGGCACCATACTGACTATTATTTACATAACTTGGTGGGGGAAACTTTAAGGATCAATGAAAGAACCGTAATTTTATATTCTTTGGGGTGGTACACAGACTAATTCAAGACTAGTATTAAAACAAAAATAATGCAAAATATACACAAATCGTAAATACCCGCCACTTGAAAAAAAACAAAAGACAAACGGAGAGGATTGCTGTAGTCTTAATCGCGGTTTTCCTAAATTAAGATTATTCCATGTAAAAAAATATACATATTCATACTATGTATAAACAAAGGATTATATTCATGATTAACTATATCAAAATATAAAAAACTTCTCTCTACGGTAATGGGTTCGTCAACTCTTGCTAAAGATTTTATTTTTGTATTCTAAGTAGGTTTAGATTCCATAGTTTAGAGTTTGGTTATTAGATTCTAGATCATGGATTCTAAGTTTTAGATTAGATTCTTAAAGAGTTTTCTAGTTTCTAGTAGACGCTTAATATGCTCAGAATAGAGTGCAAAGTGCAATAATGAGTGATGCAACAGTAAAGAAAGGAGATTGCAAGAAATGTATTAAACACAATTTATATATAATCATCTGTTAAGAGAGAATAGGCTTATAACTGAATATCTTATGGTATTGGAATAAATAGGATTATTCTTTATATCTATAAAAAATATATTAAATATCCTGATGGGGAATATCAAATATTGCAATATAATCACATACTTGAATTTAACTTAATTTGGAATTTGCATTTGTGTGTGTGTGTGTGTGTGTGTGTGTGTGTGTGTGTGTGTGTGTGTGTGTGTGTGTGTGTGTGCGTGTGCGTGTGCGTGTGCGTGTGCATGAGCGTGTGCGTGTGCGTGTGGGT
>NW_028234425.1:2965703-2970703 GCF_977035675.1 Penaeus japonicus | reverse complement strand
ACACACACACACACACACACAAAGATACCACCCACAACAACGTAAAAATCTAAACGTGCACTTGTAGCTGTTGCAACCAATGCACCATTTCCTATATACCACTTAACAAGCTAAAGCGACGTTTGGTAGTCAGAGCTCACAACAAGACCTACATATAATAGAAAAGTGTAATTAAGAAAGAAGTATCAAAGAGATCAGTAACTCTTAAATGGAATTTGTTTACATCAAATGAACTCGTAGGAGAATTTCTAAATACGATATCGATTAGGGAATTTCTTATACCTGAACCGTTAATTCTAGACTTAACTAAAACTGAACAAGCATAACTTCAATAACATAACTCGCACGCGGTAGTGAAAACTGGCATCGGATGTCCTTAGACTTGTGCAATCGACCACGCAAAATAAAAATAATCAACCTTATAAAATCATCTTCAACCAAGATTAATTGATTGATTATTTGCCAACTATGACAAGACAAAATCCCAGAATCAAAGAATATAAGATCTTATATATTCCTTATGGACTTCTAACATACACAAATATATAGATATTTTTCTAATCTCTACCAAAACAACTTCTTAAATCATTAACTGGCTTCAATCCTTTTCCTTCCCTAATACCAACCTCCCAAACAAACTCCTAGACCCTTCTTAGGCGAACATCTAAAGCCTCCAAACACCTTCATACACCTTACTCACTCCCTATTCTCAACTCACACACCCTTTTTTTTAACATCCAATTCAACCCATTCACAAATCATCATCAAATTCCTCACTCACCTCCAATCGGCGCCGCGAACGAACAGGCCACACCGACAGCGCAGGCAGCCGCAAGCATCTCCGAGTTTCGCGACTCATTTTCATAGATGCCTTTGAATGACGTCACGGCTTTGGAGAGCAGGGTGGCCACGATGCTGGCGATGTGCACGAAGGGTCCCTGGGGAGGGTGGAGGGGGGTGGAGGGAGGGAGAGAGAGAGAGAGGGGGTGGTGGTTAATGATTGTCATCCGAATCGTAAGGCTTATTGTGCGCTCTCATAAAGGCGTATTGATATTAAATATGTGTGAGATAGAGAAAGAGAGAGAGAAAGAGAGAAATATATATATATAATATATATATATATATATATATATATATATATAGTATATATATATGTATATTATAAATATATATATATATAATATTATATATATGAGAGAGGAGAGAGAGAGAGAGAGGAGAGAGAGAGAGAGAGGAGAGAAGAGAGAGAAGAAGAGGAGAAAGAGAGATAAGGAGACAGAGAGAAAGAAGAGAGAGAGAGAGAGTATTTAAATATGTGGAGAGAGAAGTAAGGAGAGAGAGAGAGAAGAGAGAGAGAGAGAGAGAGAAGAGAGAGAGAAGAGAAGAGAGAGAAGGAGAGAGAGAGAGAGAGAGAGAGAGAGAGAGAGAGAGAGAGAGAGAGAGAGAGAGAGAGAGAGAGAGAGAGAGAGAGAGAGAAAACAAGAGATAAAGAAAGAGAGAAACAAGAGAAAAAGAAAGAGAGAGAGAGAAACGAGAGAGAAAGAGAGCGAGAAACAAGAAATAAAAAGAGAGAGAAAACAAGAGAAAAAGGAAAAAAGAGAAGAGAGAGTGAGAGAGAAAGCATTTTCAGCTGGAGAGCGTCTTTCGAAAACAAAAAAAATATAGTTTCCACCTGCAGGGAAAGAGCGACCAAGAAGCATACTATCTCAGTATGGCATACAAGGGCCGGCATGCAATGGCATACTATCATACCAAAGAAGAAATAAAATAAAAAATATCTAGAAACATTATCTTAGTAGTAATAAATCCAAAATATCTCAAATTACCATATTATAAAAAAATGAAATTCTCGAATTATCATCTTTGAAGTAAAAAGTAGATAAATATATATCTTTCCAAATGTGAAATACTGATACTGCTTTACAAAAGAACAACTTACACACATAAATAAAACCTGGTGAAATACATGTGGACATGTAGAATGAAAGAAAAAAAAAAAACATACCTAGGATGAAATGAACAATAAATGTCTTCAATGTCGGCATCCAAGCACTGGCTCAGTCCCAGCATAATGACCCCAGTAACCACATGTTGCTCATGCACATACAAACACACATACACAAAGGCGTTCTCATTTTTCTTTCCCTCTTCCTCTCATTCTCTCTCTCTCGTTCTCCTTTACTCTCTCTCTTTCTCTCTCTCTCTTTCTCTCTCTCTCGTTCTCCTTTACTCTCTCTCTCTCTCTCTCTCTCTCTCTCTCTCTCTCTCTCTCTCTCTCTCTCTTTTCTCTCTCTCTCTCTCTTGCTCTTCTTTACTCTCCCTCCTCTCCCTACTCCCCCCCCCCCCCCTCTCTCTCTCTCTCTCTCTCTCTCTCTCTCTCTCTCTCTCTCTCTCTCTCTCTCTCTCTCTCTCTCTCTCTCCACCTCTCTCTCCTCTCTCTCTCTCTCTCTCTCTCTCTCTCTCTCTCTCTCTCTCTCTCTCTCTCTCTTTCTCACTCTCTCTCTCTCTCACTCTCTCCCTCCACCCTCCACCTTAATCCTTCCTTCCTCCTCCTCGGTCCTTTCCTTCTTCCTTTCTTTCTTCCTTCCTCCACCTCCCTCCCTCCCTCTTCCTCTTCCTCTTCCTCCTCCTTCTCCTCCCTTACTCAGTCCCTCCCTCCCTCCCTCCTACCTCTTCCCCCCCCTTCTCCTCCCTTAATCATTCCCTCCCTCCCTTCCTCCCTCCCTCCTACCCCTCCCCCCATCCCTCCCTCCTACCCCTCCCCTCCCTCCCTTTCTACCTCTTCCCTCCCTCCCCCTCCCCCCTCCCCTTTCCCCCCACCCACCCTTCCTCTCCCTCCTCTTCCTCCACCAAACCACACTCACTTCTTTGCCGAGCGGAAGACCCGAACCCAAGGTCGCCGTGAGACCGATGACCTTGGCTATGAGGGTCTTGAAGGTCAGATACTCCTTGAGGACGACACCGCGGAGAATTGTCTTCATCTCAGGGATCCCGGAACCTGTGACGGGAAGGGAGGCTGGGTGTTAATGGCTGCCGGCGGGCGTGGGTGGGTCGCTTGGGCGGTTGTGGGTGTTAGTGTGTGTGTGTGTTTGTGCGTGTGCGTGTGCGTGTGCGTGTGCGTGTGCGTGTGCGTGTGTGTGTGTGTTGTGTGTGTGTGTGTGTGTGTGTGTGTGTGTGTGTGTGTGTGTGTGTGTGTGTGTGTGTGTGTGTGTGTGTGTGTGTGTGTGTGTGTGTGTGTGTGCATGTTTATATGTATGTGCATGTGTATGTGTATATGCATGTGTATATGTATGTGTACATATACATGCATCTGCATGTGCAGGCATGTGTATATGTATATGTGTGTGTGTGTGTGTATATGTATTATGTATATGCATATGTATATGTATATGAATATGCAAATGTGTATGTGCATGTATAAGCGTATGGGCATACACAAATGCAAGGTTTCTTTCAGAATATAAATAGCATAAAATTCTGAGGATTCGACAGCGTAAATAATTACAGATTAATAATATGACTTGGAAAAAGACCAATTTGTTTCCATTCTAAATGAAAATGACTTATGACTGAATTTTATGAGGAACTTGACTGAAAGCATTCATGAAATTATCCATTCACTGTTGACTAATTCTGCGTTAATGATTAAAGAGAACAATTCATAAGCTTGAACACCGTGCGCAAAAAAAAACAAAAAAACTTACAGCTAACAACATGCTGAAGTTAAAGCTTAAATTGAAGTAAAAAAAAAAAAAATAATCAGAAAAAAAAGTTAATTGACGAGGCAAACGAAGCGAAGACCAATATATGGGTAAGTTAAAAAACAAAATACACATATATCCACAAAAAAAGAAAAAAGAAATTGAAAAAAAACAGGGCTTTTTCACAACCTTTACATTTTTAGTCCATGGCATTGTCCACATATTAAAAGATCTTGGGTTTTGGGAACAGGGGGAGGGGGAGGGGGAGGGGGCAAGGGGAAGAGAAGGGGAGGAGAAGGGGAGGGGGAGGGGGGAGAGGGGAGGACATTTCTATGGCGGTGGAAAAGATCTTGGGTTTTGGGAACAGGGGGAGGGGGAGGGGGCAAGGGGGCAAGGGGGGAGGGGGAAGGGGAGGAGAAGGGGAGGGGGAGGGGGGAGAGGGGAGGACATTTCTATGGCGGTGGAGGTTGGAGAATGGAGGGTGGAGGGTGAAGGGTGGGTGGGTGGTGGTGGAGAGACGGGGGAGAGGGGAGGGAGGGAGGGGGCCACACAGTGCAACCCAGGGCATAAGTGTAGGCATGAGAAAACAGGTATGCTTGCGGTCCCCCAAAAGAGCGTTTAAGAGGCGAATGTCTCGTGAATAAAATACAAGAACATGATTGATAATAACAGCGCCTGGATTTGATTTCTCCAGCGCTCGTCTCATGCTTTCTTTGGCTAATTTCTTTACAACTCTTCTAAGCCAATGTTCATATTCTCGTTTATTTTGGTCTAATTTGATAATTTGATCTTTTATTTTACTTCCCTTTTCGTCTCCTTTACAATGAAATGCTAATTCAATCATCATTAAAACTGAACTTTATCATTAATCCTTTTTATTTTTATATATATAAACACATCAGCTATTTGGGCTGTCCCGTAAAACAATTTTTTTCCCCGTAAAACAATTTTTTTTCCCGTAAAACAATTTTTTTTTCCCATAAAACAATTTTTTTTTTTTTTTTTTTTTTTTTTGGAGATGATCCTCGCATACCTATTATGAGATAAATAAAAAATGCACATCAGATGGGTCAGGGAAGGGCACAAGAAAACGCTTGGATGTGTCCGCAAGCCGGCGTGGCCCATATTCTGCCCCCCCTCCCCCCTCCCCTCTCCCTCCCTACCCCATATGCCTTCTTCCATCCACTCCCTCACCCCCCCCCCTCACCCTCCCCCAGTGCCCTCTGGGTTGCACCGGTGCCAGAGCTGTGCTGTCGGTGTGCCCAAGCGCTAACTTCACCTGACACTCGGAGTTTATGA
>NW_028234425.1:2958203-2960703 GCF_977035675.1 Penaeus japonicus | reverse complement strand
AGGTTTCATTAACACTTAGGCACACTGCAAGCTCCAATTCCCTCTGCCCCGACTCTTATTTTTTACCAAGCGAACGCTAGATGTGACCGATTGTTTCTCGTGATGTGTATTGAATGTGGGGTGATGGTGACTGGCTAAGTGGTAGAGTGTTTCGAAGAGCATATTTCGACACACTATATATGGGTTAATAACAGAAAAGCTTATAGTGTGTGAAATTGAGCGGCTGATCAACTAATCAGATGTATTATACAAATGTAAGTTGTTTCTGATGTAGAAAATACTTTATTCAAATATGTATCAAAGGTTATATTTTCATATCAAAATTAAATTTTACATTAAGATTAAAATCATGCATATAAAAATGAAGAAATGGAAGTTTTAAATTTGCATAATGACAGACAAAGTCACTGATAAATTATATAAAAAATTATTCATAAATAGGAATGAGGGCGAGAAAGACCTGACGAATGTATCTGACTGTATACTGTTATATTAAACAGTATTAACTGTGTATTTGCTGCATTTGCGTGTGCGTATGTGTGTGTGTGTATGTAAATGAATGATTGCCTTTTATCTACACATGTTTGAGTGTACGTGTCTGCAAACTACATGCATGAATTTATGCCTGGGTAAACATGAATCCGTTCGCATACGAGTGTGCATGAGTGTACGTGTGCGTGAGCGTGCATGCGTGTGCGTGTTTCGATGGGTCACACATCTAGCGGCTGGCTACGACCACCACCTTTGAGGAGGGCGATAATCTCAGGGATGCCAGAACCTGTAGAGGCGAAAATACTTGTGGACTCATTGGTTGTACACTAGAAATTCGCCCTTATTGCAACGAGGGAACAGATCTTTTATGAAACACTTTGACACACATTCTATTTCTAATTACAAAAAAATATATATGTACATAAATATATTAACCACGTAATCCACAAACAAACTAGTTCATTTTTTTTTTTTTTTGCACAAGTCAAATCAATTGAAGATTATTAATATCTGGAACAAGCCAAAAAAAATATATATACCGCTTAAATAGAAAATAAAAATAAAAAATAAAAAATAAAAACAGAGCATCTAAAAGCAACATTTACTTCAAAAGTGCATTAGAAAGTGCAAATCAAGAAAAGACGTTTAGCCTTACCATATATAATTATATATCCATACACACACCTATATGTACACACTCTTTTAATGAATTTATGATACAGATATAATATATATACATAAAAAAGATTGCAACCGTAACATCAAAAGAATATTGCAAAACTAATATGGCAATATTAGTTTATCAATAATTAAAAGATTCATCACCATGCTACTCTACGTTAAATGCTAATAGTGCTAATAATTTCTCTACAACAGAAAAATACTAAGATCTACTCTGTAAAAAAAAGGTAAAAGTTTAATCATTTCATTCAAAAAAAGCAAAGGATATTGTAGTCCTTCCTTAAACATCTATCAACATCAAAAGACACACACACAAAAATAATCTAAATCTAACTTATCAAAAATAAGAACTATAGATAATAATAATCTTATAAATCGTGTTGGCAAAAAAAAAAAAAAATCAAAGACGAAAATACACCAACACATCAACTTTACTTAGAAACCATTCGTAGGACTTAGTGAAGCGATAGTCCGGTAGTTCGTAGCCCCGACTAGACAGAATAGAATAATAGTCCTAAAACATCAGACACAGTAGACTATATAGTAAAGAACAGTACTGGATGGGAAGGAGGAGTTATGAATAAAAAGAGAGAGAGAAAATGAATAAAAAGAGAGAGCGAAAATGAAAGAGAGAGAGAGAGAGAGAGAGAGAGAGAGAGAGAGAGAGAGAGAGAGAGAGAGAGAGAGAGAGAGAGAGAGAGAGAGAGAGAGAGAGAGAGAGAGAGAGAGAGAGAGAGAGAGAGGAGAGAGAAGAGAGAAGAGAGAGAGAGAGAGAGAGAGAGAGAGAAAGAGAGAAGGAGAGAGAGAGAGAGAGAGAGAGAGAGAGAGAGAGAGAGAGAGAGAGAGAGAGAGAGAGAGAGAGAGAGAGAGAGAGAGAGAGAGAGAGAGAAGAGAGAGAGAGAGAATGGATAGGAAAGAGGTAGAACAAATAGAAGAGAAGGGATAGGATAGAATCACATTAGATTAGGGGGAGAGGAGGGATGATGATGGCGAATAAAATGGAATAAAGAGAAGAGGAGGGAAAGAACAGAACCAGGAGAGATAGGAGAGATAATGATAGTGAATAAAAGAGAAACAGCAGAATGAATGGGACAGAATAGAATAAAAAGAATTGGAGTTTATCTTATTCATTATTCTATCAATGTATGACATAAACAGGTCTCTGATTTTCTTTTTCTTTTTTTTCACCCTGACCCGAAGAAAATCTATCGCTCGTCGCAACACAGCACAGCAACGTAAGCTCTGCCATGTTGATATGTCTCAGTCCCCCCTTAAAAAAATGTATATAATTGAATTAAAATTGAAATTGGGGAAAAAATAAAAGATA
>NW_028234425.1:2938203-2940703 GCF_977035675.1 Penaeus japonicus | reverse complement strand
TGGTGGTGATAGTGATAACAAAATTACCTTTCCTACAGGGTTCTCTGTGAGACGAGATATCTAATTCTTATAAAATGATATTAACAAACATTCTCAGAATAAAGGATACCTATATAACCACCACATTCCGATGCAGACATGATATTAAGAATATCAATCAAACATCTTGCTGGACGAAAACCATTCTCTACAGGCACAGGGAGAGACACCATTGCAGAAAATAAGTATTAAATAAACAAATAATCAAAGATTTAATTAAAAAAACAAAAACATAAATTACCACACCACATCACACAACTCCGAAGCCTGTATTTATATCATTATCATTCACATGACTCTCATAATATCCTAATTCTAAAGGGGTCTACGGAAACCCCGAGGGAAACCCCGAGGGAAGCCCTGAGAGAAACCCTGTAGTAGTTTCACGTACGGGCCGCCCTTGGCATCGGCGCAGCTATGTGCGTTCAATTAAGGCGGCGCGGGACATTTTTAGGAACATTTTTGAGGACATTTTTATTCGGAGGAACACTCTGAGACTTGTTTTTAAAAGTTTTTGTTTTTCCTCTCTCTCTCTGTCTCTGTCTTTCTCTCTCTCTCTCTCTCTCTCTCTCTCTGTCTCTGTCTCTCTCTCTCTCTCTCTTTTGCGTATTTTTCTTGCGTTGACTATATCACTATTACTGATGATGATAGTGATAACAATAATAACAATAAAAATCAACATGATCCCCGTCACTGTATCATGACCATTATCACCCTTATGACCATAGTTATCATAACCATTATATCAAACACCGAAAAACAACCAACCAGCCAACCACCCACACACACAACAACGATGATTATAACAACCACAACATCACAACCAGTACTCAACCTCAATCTTTTATCACTAGCATTGACTCCCCCCCTCCCCCTCTCCCTCCCCCTAAAACAAAAACAAAAATAACTAACCTGACCTTTTCCCGTAGCCTTTCAAAACAACGACAGGAACAAATACAATAACAACCAACCGCGAGAAGAACAAATACAGTAATAACAACCACAACAACAACAATTAGATCCCATCCGCCCTCTTTCCCCAAACAACAAAGACCACAAACACAACAAAAACATCATCATCAAAACAAACAACTGCAACAACAACAATGTCAACGTCAACAACACCTTCAACAACAATAACAACTTCAACATAATCAACAAGAGCAAACAAAATCCACGCCAACATCACAAACTACAACAATAGCAAAAACAACAACACTACCACCACCAACAACAACAACCATCACCATCAACACTAACCACCGTGATATCACTATCACCACAATCACCTTCACCATCACCACTAACCATCATCGCGTTCATCACCACCACCAACGACAACAACCATCACCACCATAAACACTACCAACCACCATCACCACCATCACCACCACGCACCTCATCGCCAGGAAGCCAAGAGAGAAACCGTCATCACACACGTCACCTTCCTTCACGCAGACGAACTGACACCTAATTCTGTTTTTTTCTTTGTTTTTGTGTTGTTGTTTTTTTGTCATTCTCTTTCGTCCTCCTTCTTGTTCTCCTTTTCTCATTCCAGTCTCTCGTCTTATTACGTCTCCCTTTGTCTGGCTGATTACGTCGTCGGGCGCGTCTAGCGGGGCGTGACGTTTATCGACAGCGGGGCTTGGGTGGGGAGGGGTGGGGAGGGGTGGGGAGAGGGAGTTGGGGAGGGGAGGAGGGGAGGAGGGGGGTGATAGGTGGGGAGGGAGGAGGAGGGAGGGGGGGGTAGGGGGGGTGGTTGTTCGGTGGGGGGGAAGCCCCCCCCCCCCCCCACCCCCCCCCTGGGTGGGAAGGGTTAGAGGGGGTGGGGGTAGGTAGATGGGATGGGGAGAGGCAGGTTGGGAGGGGGAAGGTGGGATGGGGAGGGGTGGGGAGAGGTAGGTGAGGAGGGGAAGGGCAGGGGGGATGGGAGGGTATTAAGAGGGGGGGAGAAAGGGAGGAGGGGAGAGGAGGGGATGGAGGGGAGAGGAGGGGATGGAGGGTTCTAAGAGGAGGGAAGGAAGATGAGGGGAAAGGGGAGAGGGGGAGGGAGAGGGAGAGGAAGAGGGATAGGGGATGGGGAGAGGAAGGCAGGATGATGGAGAAGAGAAGAGGGAGGATGAGTGGAGGGGAAACGGTAGGGGAAGACTGGATGGGGAAGGGGGGTTGGGGGATGAAAGGAAGGGGAAAACAGAGGGTTGACAGGAGGAGCTGCAGGGTAAAGGAGAAAAGGAGGGGAAGGGGAAGGGGGAGGGGGAGGGGAAGGGGAAGGGGGAGGGGGAGGGGAAAGGGGGGGGGAAGTGGAAATGAGAATACCAATTAAAGGAGGGAAAAGGAGTGGGCGGGGGAAGAGGAGGAGGGGGGGAAGGCACGGAGAGGAGGAGGGAGGGAAGGTAGGAATAGGAGGAGGGGGGAAGGTAGAGAGAGGAGGAGGTAGGGAAGGTAGGGAGAGGAGGAGGAG
>NW_028234425.1:2925703-2933203 GCF_977035675.1 Penaeus japonicus | reverse complement strand
AGGAGAGAAGTGGAGATGTAGAGTGAGGGGGGATGAGTTAGGAGAGAGAGAGGATGAAGTGAAATGCGAGATGATGAGAGAGAGAGAGAGAGAGAGAGAGAGAGAGAGAGAGAGAGAGAGGAGAAAGAGAGAGGAGAGAGAGAGGGGAGAGAGAAAGAGAGAGAGAGAGGAGAGAGAGAAGAGATAGAGAGAGAGGAGATAGATAGATAGATAGATAGAGAGAGAGAGAGAGAGAGAGGAGAAAAAGAGAGGAGAGAGAGAGGGGAGAGAGAAAGAGAGAGAGAGAGGAGAGAGAGAAGAGATAGAGAGAGAGGAGATAGAGAGAGAGGAGATAGACAGATAGATAGATAGATAGATAGATAGAGAGAGAGAGGAGAAAGAGAGAGGAGAGAGAGAGGGGAGAGAGAAAGAGAGAGAGAGAGAGGAGAGATAGAGAGAGAGGAGATAGATAGATAGATAGATAGAGAGAGAGAGAGAGAGAGAGAGGAGAAAGAGAGAGGAGAGAGAGAGGGGAGAGAGAAAGAGAGAGAGAGAGGAGAGATAGAAGAGATAGAGAGAGAGGAGATAGATAGATAGATAGATAGAGAGAGAGAGAGAGAGAGAGAGGAGAAAGAGAGAGGAGAGAGAGAGGGGAGAGAGAAAGAGAGAGAGAGAGGAGAGATAGAAGAGATAGAGAGAGAGGAGATAGATAGATAGATAGATAGATAGATAGATAGAGAGAGAGAGAAAGAGAGAAACAAAGAAAGAGAGAAAGAGAGAAAGAGAGAAAGAGAGAAAGAGATAAAGAGAAAAAGAAAGAAAAAAAGAAAGAGAGGAGAGAGAGAGGAAACAGAATTAGAGAGAAAGAGAGGGAGTTGATAGATAATAAGACAGGGTGGTGAGAGGAGGAGATAGATAACAGGACGTTCCACATTCTCCTTTCAAAGACGATGCCTCACCCATCGATCGTCTACCGTATTTACACACGCAGATATTAAACTCTGAATTTCTGAAGTCATAAATCGATGACCTTAATATCTTGTCGATATTTATTCAAATGATGATCGTTCGCTTTGTGCGGAAATATCGATCGAAATGCGTCCAGCACTTTTCTTCTTTCTTTTTTTTTGTTGTTTTTTGTTTTTGCGTTATTATGCAATATTGTAGCTCTTGGATGTTGATGTTGCAGTTTCTTTTTTATGTATTTTTTCTCTCCCCTTTTGCTCCCTTCCCTTGTTGTTGGTTTCATTGTTATTGCTCTTGTTTTTTGTGTTTTTTGTTTTGTTTACCTCTCTTTCGCTGATTTTTAAAAATGTTCTCTCCCCTTTTTCGTTGTCTTTCCCACCACCCCTTCACCCTTTCCCATCCTCTGTTCCCCTCTCCCCTCCCCCCTATTCCCATCACCCTTTCCCCTCTTCTCCTATAACCCTTTCCCACTACTCTCGATCCCCATCCCCCATCCCCCTTCCTCCATCACCCTTTCCCCCCTTCTCTTCCCATCCCTCCTTCTCTCTCTCCCATCACCCTTCCCAGCCCCCCTCCCCCTTCTCTCCCCAGCCCCCTCCCCCCTTCTCCCATCACCCTTTTCCACCCTCTCTCCCCCCTCCCCCCTATTCCCATCACCCTTTCCCCCCTGTCTCCCTCCCCAGCCCCCCTCCCCTCTTTCTCCCTCCCCCCTTCTCCCATCACCCCCCCCCACCCCCCGGCCACGTACCACGGTGAAGGTGTAGTCGAAGTTGACGTCGAGCGCCTGTCCGGAGGGGCGGCGGTGGTAGCAGGGGATGTCGATGTTGGAGAAGGAGGGCTTCCGCTGCTTCTTGGGGATCTTGATGACGCAGTTGGCGGCGCTGAAGTTGGAGGACCTCTCGGCCGCGGGGACCGGCACCTGCAGGACGCCGCCGTTGGCCTGGACGGATTCCTCGACCAGGTCGTCTTCGGACGACTCCTCCAAGGGCGGCTCGGGCACCACGGCCTCGGTCAGCGCCGGCATGCCCGTCGGGCACAGCGGCGGCGAGGGGATCCCGGGCGCGTCCGAGGCCTTGCTGAAGGACACGCGGCGCCTCTTCCTGAGCTTGGCCCTGTGGTGCGGCGGCACCTGCAGGTAGTCGATGGTGGGGATGACCCGCGTGGGGCTCAGGCGGGGCTCCGGCACCTCCTCAGACGGCCGCCACGTCGCCTCGTTGCAGTCGAACTTGAGCGGCGTGTTGAGGTCGGCGCACGGCGACTCCTCGTCCGAGTCGAACACGTGGATGTTGACGGGGCTGGTGGGCGGCGTCGGGAGGAGAGGGGCGCCCAGGTGCGGCGGAGGGGAGCCCGGGCTGACCGACAGGGTCGTGCTGGGAGCCAGGTCCAGCAGGGGCAGGCCATGCGAGCCGATGATGGAGGGTTCATCCTCGCACTCCTTCAGGAGCGGCGTCTCCGCCAGCGTGTCCTGGAGGCTCTCGATGTTGGCCAGCACCGCCTCTCGAAGGGGGTCGTCCACCAGGAGGTCGGAGACGGAAGGCGACCGCGACGGCGGGGAAGACGACGTCGACGAAGTGGGAGGGTTCGACCCCTCCCCGTCCCTGAGCGACATATTCAGACTCATCACCATTCCCTCATAACGAACCTGCGCTCAAAGTCTCTCTCTTTAACAGGCAATAATATCCTAAACACAAAACAACGAAACGGTATTAATCCGCAAGACGCTCGGGTATAATGGACGACCGTCACTCTTGGCACGCTTCCCTGGGTGGGATCGCCGAGCAGTCTCAGGGTTAATTAAAGGGTTTTCTTGCGGGCGAGATGAGAGATGCTGCTCACGCTGATCAATTCCTCTTCGTTCTGTCACATTGTCCTCGGGGCGGCCTTGATTAGGAAGGGATCTCCCTCTGAGGACCTCGCCCTCTACCCGAGACCTGGCCGGCTCGCTGTCCCTCTCTCCGCGGCGCGAGAGAAAAGACTCAGCCTAACGCAAAATGCTTGACAATTACTGAAACTTGAGTCCTTCTAGTCTAGTCCTCTAGATCGAAGCTCCCATTTTGAAACTGTCCACAGACCGTAAACCATCTCAGGGCCCGAGCCTTAAGTGTCAGATCCAAACGAGCGAGACTCAAGGCAGCAGCTAGTGTAACACGCCACTTCTTCAAGGCATCACATGATCCAGGTGGTGCCAACTGCAGTCAACCAGCTGGCTCCACCTCGCGTGCAATTAGTCACAGGGCAACCGCTTGGTTCTCGTGTCTCAATAGTGGGATGAATCCGAGTAAATATACACGACCGATTTCAGTATCAATCGGCTTCAGGGAGCAATCAAATGCTGAACAAGCTTGACTGACGGACCGTGTCTCTAAGGATCTTGAAGAGTGACGGGAGGAATTCGCAGACTCCTTCAAGAAAACTCGAGTGCTTGAGGAATGAGGATGCGTAACAGCTTTTCAGGATCGCAAGAATTGGGACACTGAGACGTCTTAAGGACACTGAACGCTGATATTCTTAGGAAAGGCAAAAATATTCTGAAATTTACTAAATCAGGAGATTGTTCGATTTTTTGACTTGGTGTATTTTTTTCAATGGGAAATAAATTCACAGTGTCCTGAATAGCAACCGATTAATCTTGATATTCCCTCGTCAAAGGAAAATAAACAGAGAAAACTCTCTTGAATTCACTCCTGTTTTCACCACAAACGGATCACCACCTGAACCACTCTCGACATAACCTTTAGATTCATCACCACCACACACTTAACAACGCTTGGCTTCTGTTTTCCGTTTCTCCTTTCTTCAACAAAGCATCACCACAGAGCTCGTGTGCCACTCCTTTTCCTTCAGACAATCCCGAACATGCCTCTCTTCCACTGAATACCCCACATGCGGTGCAAGTAAGTCAACAGAAAAACAGTGTGACCAGTTATGACTTGAATCATCACGCCAGGTCAGGGCAGGTCAAGACATGTCGCAGGCGCCCAGATTCTCGGCTTATCTTGGTGACTTTGATAAGGCGTTGCTAAGAAGGAGGCACGATCAGATAGTTTTTTCTTTTGTGGGAACTTATTTCAAGAGGTTTTCCACATAAAGTATGTCCTTAGGTTCGGTTCTCGCGCACAGAATGAAATACGTTTTTTTTTTTCAATTATATTTCACAAGAGCGATTAACTTTCACACGAGTTTTTCACGTCCTTACGAATCTCTCTGCCAGTAGCGACACAGGGCCGGCCACAAGAAACTTACTCCGAGAACTGAACAATCCCTCTTTATATCACCCGAGTGCAAGAAACACACACTAAAAAAAGAAAAAAAAATCCATCAAGTATATGATCCTCAAGAATTGCAACACTCGATCAGTGAACGTCCGCCCTCGGGTCCCACCGGCAGTCCGAAGCGACTCTCGGGGCGCGGGGAAGAGACTCCCTTCGTCTCCTCGCTAACAGGTGGGAGAGAGCGGAGCAGCCAGGACACACAGGTGGCACTCGGGGCACTGAGAGCCGCTCGTTTCGGGACACTCACGGTCGCGCCGGCCCGCCACCGCACCGCCGCAATCGTCCTGCCGCGCCGCGCTGCCCTGACCCGCCAGTGCCAGACCACACCACACCAGACCGCCAGACTTTCAGACCTTCAGACTAGACCTTCTCGTCGCCTATGTCCTGACCTGGGATGCCAGACTTTCAGACCTTCAGACTAGACCTTCTCGTCGCCTATGTCCTGAACTGGGATGCCAGACTTTCAGACCTTCAGACTAGACCTTCTCGTCGCCTATGTCCTGAACTGGGACGCCAGACTTTCAGACCTTCAGACTAGACCTTCTCGTCGCCTATGTCCTGAACTGGGACGCCAGACTTTCAGACCTTCAGACTAGACCTTCTCGTCGCCTATGTCCTGAACTGGGACGCCAGACTTTCAGACCTTCAGACTAGACCTTCTCCCCTCTCAATGGGCCTGACCTGCCTCGCGGGTGTCAAGCCTTTCTGACTCAAGACTTTCGGACTTTCGGTACAGACTTTTTTCTCTCTCGATGTACGATGATATAGTTTCTTGGTTTCTCTCTCGTTTCTTCCTTCTTTTCTCTTTAATCATCTGCCTCTTCTTTTTTATCATCTGTCTTCCTTTTCTTGGATCTCTATCAATCCCTCTCTCTTCTTTCTTGATTTCCTATCGGCTCCCTTTCTCTCCCGTTCTTTCGTTTCCTTCCCCCTTTCTCGTCGTTCTTTGACTTTCTTCCCCCTTTCTTGTCGTCCTTTCGTCTCTACTGCATCCCGACGTCTTGATTAGTGTCTCCCCCCCCTCCCTCTCCCCTCAGATTAGTACCCCCCCTCTCTATTTCTTCTCCCTCCCCTGTTACTCCTACCCCCGCTGTCCCCTTGTCGTTGACCAGCTATTTAATCTCCTCTTTTCCTCCCTCCCCCGCCCTCCCTCACACCTTCACTCTCCCTCCCTCCCTCCCTTACACCCCAAATCCCTCTCTCTCTCTCTCTTACACCCCCACTCTCCCTCCCTCTCCCTTCTTCCCTCCTTCCCACGCTCTCTCTCTCTCTCTCTCTCTCTCTCTCTCTCTCTCTCTCTCTCTCTCTCTCTCTCTCTCTCTCTGTCTCTCACCACGCCATCCCTCCCTGACCCCCTCTACCTCCTTCCCTCTCCCACCCTCCCTCCACCCCCACTTTTACCCTGACCTTTGCCTATCGCTTTTATCTCCGCTCTTTCTTAACCCTTTGGCACGCTTGCCCCCCTCCCCTCCCCTCCCCTCCCCCTCCCCCTCCCCCAGAGCCTGATGCAACGTCTTGAAACTTTGTATCTTGTCTTGGTTAGTTAGATCTGGTCTCTCCTAGGCCATTTCGGTTAAGAGACGCCTTGTCTGTGTTTCTCTCTTTCTTTCTTTCCTCTTCTTCTCTCTCTCTCTTTCCGTCACTCGTTAAGTTGTCCTGGTTATTGTCGCTCTCTTTCTCGTTATCCCTCTGTCTGTCTGTCTGTCTGTCTGTCTGTCTGTCTCTGTGTCTGTGTCTTTGTCTGTGTCTCTCTCTGTGTGTGTGTGGGTGTCTGCCTCCCCATCGCCCGCTCGTTAGCTCTTATATAGTCCCATTATCTTTCTATCAGTCACTCAACACACACACACATTCTCTCTCTCTCTCTCTCTCTCTCTCTCTCTCTCTCTCTCTCTCTCTCTCTCTCTCTCTCTCTCTCCCTTACTCACACGCTCATTCCCACTGCCACTCTCCCTCTCCCTCAAAGCTTGTTAACTGCGCCCTTCCCAACTTCCCCGTTAGCCTACTGCTTCCTGTTGCGCCTCGCTTTCCCCCTCCCCCCCCCTCCTCATCCACAATCCCCCTCCTTCGCTATGATCCTTCGCTATGATCCTTCCCCTTCATTCTTTTTCCTATGGCAACCCCCTCCCCCTCGCTCTATTCCCCTCACTCTTTCTCTCTCTCTCTCTCTCTCTCTCTCTCTCTCTCTCTCTCTCTCTCTCTCTCTCTCTCTCTCTCTCTCTCTTTCTATTGTAATTTCCTTCTTTCGCTCAGTTTTCTCTTTATTTTTCCCCCTTTTTTCACCATTTTTCACCCGTCTTCCCCTATTCCCTTTGATTCATCATGCAAAAGCCGTCGCCCCCCCCCCATAATGCAATGATGCAATGCAACAATTTCCTCCCCCTCCCCCCCTCATCCCAACAATCTCCTCATCTTATTCAATTCTTTTCTCTTTCCTCTCTACACTCCTTCTCGCCCTCCCTCATGCAATAAAATATTCCCTCCCCCTCCCACACCCCTTGCTACCCCCCCATCCCCACATGCTATCCCCCACAACCCCCCCTCCCTTCCAATCCCCCACCAACAAAACAAAAACAAATCTACGGCTGAAAACCAACGAAATGTTTTTATTGTGTTCCCCCTTTTTCCCACTAAGTCTTGCTCGAAAACGTGCCAAAAATCAGCTGATTTTGCACCTCCTGTTGTCCCGCTGTCGGCAAGGTTAGGCAGCGCAAAGCACACACTAATCCACGTGATACCCCCTCCCCTCCCCTCCCCTTCCTTCCCCTCCCCTCCCCTCCTCCCTTTGGCCTTGAAGGGGGGAGGGGGGTGATAATGTTAATTCGAGGGAACATTAATGATTTTCTGCTTTTTTGAGCGAAACGTATGAATCACTGTTCTGTGTCATGTCCTTCCCCCTCTTTCGGGCAGAGTGAGAGGGAGTGAGAGAGAGAGAGAGAGAGAGAGAGAGAGAGAGAGAGAGAGAGAGAGAGAGAGAGAGAGAGAGAGAGAGAGAGAAAGACAGAGAGAGAAAGAAAGAGAGAGAGAAAGAGAGAGAAAGAAAGAGAGAGAGAAAGAAAGAGAGAGAAAGAAAGAGAGAGGTAGAAGGAGAGAGAAAGGGAGAGAGAGGGAGAGAGAAAGGGAGAGAGAGGGAGACAGAGAAAGAGAAAGAGAAAGAAAGAGAAAGAGAGAGAGAAAGAGAGAGACGCAAATAGAAAGAGCGACAGAGAGAACCGAGAAGAAAAAAAAGTCAAAAGAATGAGAGAGAACGCGAGAGAAAGTGAGCGACAAAAAGAAAAAGAAAAAA
>NW_028234425.1:2904327-2925603 GCF_977035675.1 Penaeus japonicus | reverse complement strand
CCAACCTCCTGCCCCCTCCTCCCCTCCTACCCCCCCCCCAGCCCTTACTCCTTCCTCCTCCTATACCCCCCCCCCTCCCCTACACCCACCAACCCCAGCATCCCTCTCCCATTGTTAATTTTGAAGTGAAAACCCCATTCGATGTAGTTCGATGTAGTTAAGGCTTTGCAGTGCATATCTGGGTATGAATATGTTTATGTGGGTCTTTGAACAAGCAGTGAAATAAACAATAAGGATAATCACTATCCCTATTGTCACTATACTGATAATAAAGTAAAAATAACTACAATAATAGTAATAACAATAATAACAATAGTCATTCTAACAATGATAATGATGGTCATGATAACAATCATAACAACAAGAACGAAAATGATAACAAGAAAACTCCACCTGATAACACAGATGAAAGAAAAGGTAAGAATCAAAACTAAATCAACAGAAGGTAGAGAAACTGACGAAGAAGGAGACTTAGAAGATATAAAAATAAGTGAAAAAAAAGTGAAAAAAGTGAAAGCTCATGAATTTCCATAATCTGTGGGGATGAAGATTTTTTTTCTTTCTGTCTTTTTTTCATGATATTTATTTCTCAGGTCGAGTTTTCCCTTTATCTTACCTATCATCATGTACTCTGTAGTTTCCCATTGCTTACCTGGAAAGAGAAAGAAAATGAAAACAAAATTAGTATATATTTCAAAATAATGCTGTAAGAAAGAAAAGCTTTGGAGGAGAAAGTTGAATGGTAAAGAAGAGGAGGAAAAAGTGGAGGTAGAATAGGAGGGGAGAAGAGGAAGAGGGAGCGGAGGAAAAAGGAGGAATATGAGGAACAGAAGGAAAAGGGAAACAGGAGGAAAAAGAGGAGGGAGATCAGAGGGAGGACGTGGAGGATATAGGGTAGGGGGTAGATGGGGGGGATTGGGGAAGAAGACGACGAAGAGGAGTGGGGATAGGAAGAATGATGAAAAACCAAAAGGAGGTAGAGGAGGAGGTTGGGAAGAAAATTTGGGTGACAAGAAAAGATAAGAGAAGACAATTTAAGGGCAAAAAAGACGCACTCAAACTTTCAAAACAAACAAGAACACACATACCCAAACAACCAAGACAAGAACAAAAGCAAACACCCTAAACATCTCCCTTAAACTACCATTAGAACCCAGACACCTCCTTAACAACCCCCAAAACACCTCCCTAACAACCCAAACACCAGCCCCCCCCCCCTAACAACCCAAACACCTCCCTAACAACCCAAACAACCCCAAAAACCACCGCCCTCAAACAAGCAAACAACAAGAGAAAGCAAAAATCCTCCAGCGCCGAAGAGCAACTCCCACAGCCTCCCTCTGCCTCTGAAGACCTCAAGAGACCAGCCACGAAACCTCGCATAGCCGACCCCGAGAGACACCACGCACTATGACGTCATCAACAGCCCGTCCCCCAACCCCCTTCCCCCCCTCTCATCCCCCTCCCCTTCCCCCGTCCCCTCGGCAGCTCTCTTGGGTGACGTCATTGCTAATGAGCCTGACGTAGGCGGGAAAAATGCATTCCTTTGATTTTTCTTTTCCTCTCTTTTTTTTTTTTTCTTTTCTTCTTTTGAAAACCGAAATGTCATCGAGTGGCAAGAGGGTGCGGTGCGCAGGAGGCACATACAGACGACTGAGGGAATATATGGATGATGTATATATACACCTTTTTAATCTATTCAAAGATGTTTTTTTTAAGGTGATGATATGGGTGATGCTTGAGTGAAGTCAAAAGCAATGTCTACATGAGAAGTTGATGTTAACAGTTACGACGAATTAATTAACTCAGAAATGAAACCAAAAAAAGACTTTGTGGACGAAACCTTTACGAAAATAAGACCAAGAAAAGACTATCTACATACAAAATCAAACCACAACAATGCGATAACGATACATAACATGACAATAACAAACGCAGAAGCCCGCCCGTTGCATCACCACAAGAGCGAAAGCAAGGATAAGACACCAACGACGAAGAGAGATAATAATAAGGCAAGTAAAACCGGACAAGCAGAGGCAACAGGTGCATTTTTTGGCAGCGTCTCCATTGTGCCCAAGACAATGTCGTGCTCCTCTGAGGCTAGCGGGGACGAGGGGGGAGATGCAGGGGGGAGGGGGAGAGGCAAGGGGGGAGGGGGAAGGGAGGAGTAGGGAAGGGGGGAAGGATGGAGCGGGGAGAGACGCAGGGGGGAAGGATGGAGTAGGGGGGAAAGGCAAGGGGGAGGGGGAAGGGAAGGAAAGGGGGAGAGGGGAAGGAAGGAGTAGGGGGGGAGGGAAGGAAGGAGGAGGGGGGAGGAGGGAAGGAAGGAGGAGAGGGGAAGGAAGGAAGGAATAGGGGGGGAGGCAAGGGGGAGAGGGGAAGGAAGGAGGAGGGGGGAGGAGGGAAGGAAGGAGCGGGGACGGGGGAAGGAGGAAGGAAGGAGTAGGGGGAGGGGGAAGGAAGGAGTAGGGGGGAGGAGGGAAGGAAGGAGTAGGGGGGAGGAGAGAAGGAAGGAGGAGGGAAGGAAGGAGCGGGGGAGGGGGGGAGGGGAAGGAAGGAGCGGAAGGGGTGGTATGGGTGAAGAGGGAAGGGTAGTTGGAAGGCAGGAGTTAGGGAGGAGAGTGGAGTGGAATAGGAGGAGAAGGAAGGGGAGGAGGAGGAGGAGGAGGAGAAAAAAGAAGAGGTGATGGCGGTACACAGAAAGGAAAGAGTATATAGGGACCTGCCACCACATCCCTATCTTCTCCTTGATCTGAGGTGAGGGAAGGGGAAGGGGGGGAGGAAAGAGAGAGAAAGAGAGAGAAAGAGAGAGAGAGAGAGAGAGAGAGAGAGAGAGAGAGAGAGAGAGAGAGAGAGAGAGAGAGAGAGAGAGAGAGAGAGAGAGAAAAAAAAGAAAAAGAAGAGAGAGAAAAACAAAAAAAAACAAACACCCACACATTTCTCATTTACTTCCATCCTTTTTTTTCCCCGCATATTTTTCGGCCGTAAATCTCCAGTGACTTTGCTCACGTTGTTATAAATGTCCTTTGGTCCTACTGTCGATATCTGGTCGAATCTGCTCTGAGTCGAAAGCCCGGTGGTCGGAGGAAAGAGTGCAAGTGTTGAAGTGGGCGTAGAGCAGATTGTAAGTATTAAAGTGCGAGTAGAGCAGATTGTAAGTATTGAAGTTTGCGGAGAGCAGATTGTAAGTATTGAAGTGGGCGTAGAGCAGTTCGTAAGTATTAAAGTGGGCGGAGAGCAGATTGTAAATATCAAAGTGGCCATAGAGTAAAATTGCCGCAGAATAATGCATGTTAAAGTGGTCATAGATAACGTGTAAGTGATAAAAATAACCGTAGAATAAATCGTTATTAATAAATACAGCGAATAAAATGTCCGTAAAATAAAGTCAGCTACTGCCTCTACTTATAAGTAAAGACAAATGGGCTATCGTTTTTTGATACAAGAAAAAAAAATGAATATAAAAACAAAAAAGCGAAATTGACCTCAACTCAAATAAAGCAAACAAACATGGCGACCTCCACAGGAAATTCAACAAGAATGTTTCGATGTCTCTGTAGCCCGTTTATGCTACAGATGCAAGACTCCACAACACACGTTACAAACAACTTCTATAAAGGTCCCACAGTTTATAAACCCTCTCCTCTCTAGCTCTCGCTCTCGCTCTCGCTCTCGCTCTCTCTCTCTCTCTCTCTCTCTCTCTCTCTCTCTCTCTCTCTCTCTCTTTCTGTGTGTGTGTGTGTGTGTGTGTGTTTTACTGTTTGTGGGGGTTATAAAACATGGGGGATTATAGAGTGTGAAGCTGTTTTGTGATAATTGAGGGTGTACTGTGTGTGTGTGGGGGGGGGGGGGGGGGGGGAGGGGGGAAAGGGGAAGGGGAAGAGGAGGGGGAAGAGAGAGAGAGAGAGGGAAGAGATGGAGAGAGAGAACAGAGAGAGAGAAGAGGACCTAGACGAGAGAGAGAGAAGAAGATGAGAGAGAGAGGAGAGAGAGAGAGAGAGGAGGAGGCGAGAGAGAGAGAGTGAGAGAGAGAGAGAAGAGAGAGGAGTGAGGAGAGGCAGGGAGATTCGAAAGAGAGAGAGAGAAGAGAGTGTGGAGAGAGTGAGAGAGAGAGGAAGAGAAGAAAGAGACGAGAGAAAGAAGAGAGATGAGAGAAAAAGAGAGGAGAGAAGCGAGAGAGAGGAGGAAGAGAGAGGAAAGAGAGAGAGAAAAGAGAGGAGAGGGTAGAGACGCGGTGAAGGAGGGGAGAGGGAATGGAGCAGAGAGTAGAGAGAGAGACGAGTAAGAGGAGGCTAGAGAGAGATGAGAGAGAGAGAGGAGGAGAGAGAGGGAGAGAGGCGAGAGAGAGAGAAGTGACGGAGAAAGAAAAGAGGGGGGGGGGAAGGGGAGAGGACAGAGAGCATGAGAGAAGAGGAGGCGAATAGAGAGAGAAGAAAAGAGAGAGAGAGAGAGAGAGAGAGAGAGAGAGAGAGAGAGAGAGAGAGAGAGAGAGAGAGAGAGAGAGAGAGAGAGAGAGAGAGAGAAAGAGAGAGAAAGAGAAAGAAAGAGGGAGAGAGGGAGAGAGAGAGCTGCCGGTTAAAGGCAATTTCGCAACATTTTTTTCCGTGGACGTTGCAATCCCAGTTCGATTTTGTGATTTTTATTTTCGATTCGATAAATGACTTTAGGTAATTTCACTTGATATTTCTATCGTACTCATTCTTTTACTTACTTTCTTTTTCTTTCTTTCTCTCTCTCTAATTCTTTTTCTTACGGTCATCACTTCCTCTTACTCCCTTTACTTTCCCCTCTTCTCTCTGTTACTGCCTCTTACTCTTTTTTTTCTCTTTACTTTCCTTTCTCCTCTCTCTCTCTCTTTCTCTCACTTTCTTCTAAGAACAAGGCGAAGAAAGCGTGGACCTTCCTACCCCCTCCCCCTCCCCCTCCTCGCTTTTATCTTTTACCCGTCACCTTGCAATCCTTCTCCCCTTTTCTTTCCAAGCTTCTACACTTCCTATACTCACCTCCTACCCTCCCCTTTCTCTCTCTCCCTACCCTCCCCTTCTCCCCCTACCCTTCCCTTCTCCTTCTCCCCCTATCCTCCCCTTCCCCTTCTCCCCTACCCTCCTCCTATTCTTCTCCGCTACCCTCTTCCTCCTCTCCCCTTCTTCCCTTAGCCTCGCCCTTCCAACCCTCTTCCCGCTCTCCCTCCCCCCCCTTCCCCTCCCCGCTTTCTCCCCACCCGTCTCTTCTCCCCTACCCCTACCCCTTCTCCCCCGCTACCCTCTCCCCTTTCACCGCCCTCCCCCTCTCCCCTTTAATCCCGCACACCCCATCTCCCCTTCCCCCCTCTATCCCTACCCCTACCTGCCATCCTTAGATCTATTTCATGCCCGCCAGCCATTATTTTATAAACTCGCCCCGACCATATACGGTCGGGTCGACGGTGGGGCGGGCGTCGCAAAACACCCGCAGAGATGACCTCCCCCCTCTCTCACCTTCGCTTCGTCCTTCCATCCCTATATAAACTTTTGTCAGAATAAGAGAAATTAGGGAGTGAGGGAGGAGAGGGGAGGGGATGGGGAGAAAGGAAGAGAGAAAGAGTGAAAGAGAAAGAGAAAAAGAGAATTAAATTGAGGAAGAGAAAACAACAAGAGGATAAAAGGACCCCCCCCCCCCCCCCCCCCCCCCCCCCCCCACCCCCCCCCCCCCCCCCCCCCCCCCCCCCCCGGAAAAAAAAATACAGCGAAGAAAAACGGAGTAAAATACAGAAAGAAAAAAATGAACAGAGACTATAGAGAAATAGACAAATAGCAGAAAATAAGGGAATCAAGAAAACAGGAAAAAGAAAAAAAGAAATAAAATAGAGAGGGGAAAGAGGACGGCTTAAGCAAGGACTTACAGACTAATTCTTCGAGGACAGAAGTGGTCGCCTCTGCCGCCGCCGCCACTGTGACGTCATCACGCCGGACACTACAGGCCTATCGCAATTATTCGGCGCAAAGCTTTCTTTTCAGCTTAAATTTTTTTTCTCTAACCTTTAATAAATCGTATTCAGGTCAATATTCTGCGCTGAAGTCGAGAGAGAAGAGCTTTCGTTTTGCGCGCAGGAATATTTTGTTTTTGTTTTTTTTCCCTCACTTCCATCAAATTTACGATAGCTAGACGAACAGCGATCTGGCACGGGTTCAGACTCTCCACCACCTGTTTCGAACACTCAACTCCTACACCTCTATAGTCTTGTCCTTCTTAAAACGCTCAGTAAAACGCGTGTATAAAGAGCTTCTCCTATCATCTTCCACGCGGGAGAAATATATGTGGTGCGATAAACACTTTATAGCCGTAGTCACTCCTCTGTTTTGTTTTTTTTTTCTGAGCTATTTTTGCATGGTTGTCTTCGGGTTTGTCCTTTTGTTTTTGATCTTTTTGTCACCTTTTGACTATCCTCTTTCTTCTTTCTCTATTGTTTTTTGCCTTTCTCTCTCTCTCTCTCTCTCTCTCTCTCTCTCTCTCTCTCTCTCTCTCTCTCTCTCTCTCTCCTTCCCTATCTTCCTTCCTTCTTCTCCCTTAATCCCCCCTTTTTTCCTCTCCCTCGCGCCCCACTTTCCCCCCTTCCCCTATCCCTCGCCCCCCTTTACCCTATCCCTCCCCCACCCCCTCCCCCCTCCCCCCATTTCGCAACTCGCCGCTCACTTGTTCCGGGATAGCGCCTGGAGATCGCCCCCCCACCCCCCCACCCCACCCCCGAGTGTGTTGTATCCCCGTCGCGCTATTTAGGTTACATTCCTCTAGGTCGGGCGAGTCGACAGTAAGTTAATGTTCGTTGTTATCATAGTGATAGATACGAAAGGCCGCATCACAGAGATTCTTGAACTTACCAGAGGGAAGGATTATCCGAATTCCAGGGATGGTACGCTTTGCTGCCTTCGTCTTTCTTCTCTCTTGGTGTCCTTGCGCATCGACACGAAGCATGTATGTACATACTGGAGTTGTTTTGTCTGTCTGTCTGTATCTCTCTCTTTCGTTTTTTTTTTTCTCTCTCTCTCTCGCTCTTTCTCTCTGTTGCTCTGTGTTTGTTTCTGTCTCTCTCTCTCTCTCTCTCTCTCTTTCTCATTTTTTCTCCTCCCCTTCCCTTCTCCCGTTCGTTCATCATCTTCGTTTATTCATTAATTAAACAGACAAAATACATATACATAATCAAGAAAAAACACACACAATGCACACAAAAACAACCATCACTGCAGTTCACATATAGTACTTTAAGTCCCAACCTCCGTAAAAGAAAACAAAGAAAGAGAGAGAAAAAGGAGGGAGGGAGAGGGAGAGGGGGGGGGGGAGAGAGAGAGAGGGAGAGGGAGAGAGAGAGAGAGAGAGAGAGAGAGAGAGAGAGAGAGAGAGAGAGAGAGAGAGAGAGAGAGAGAGAGAGAGAGAGAGAGAGAGAGAGAGAGAGAGAGAGAGAGAGAGAGAGAACAAGAGAGAGAGAGAGAGAGAGAGAAGAGAGAGAAAGAGAGAGAGAAAGAGAGAGAGAAAAGAGAGAGAGAAAGAGAGAGAGAGAGAGAGAGAGAGAGAGAGAGAGAGAGAGAGAGAGAGAGAGAGAGAGAGAGAGAGAGAGAGAGAGAGAGAGAGAGCGAGAACGAAAAAGAGAGAGAAAGAAAAATCGAGAGAAAGATCAAGAAAAATCAAAAGAAAGATAAAAAAAAAAAAGCGAGAGAAAAAGAGAGATAAAGAGAAAGAGAAAAAAGAGAAAGTATCCCACCAAAAAAGCAGACAGACAGGCAGCATGACAGCGAACGCACCTGTCAAGATGGCGCCTCAACTTCCAATCAGTGCACCTTGGCATCATGCACGAGGCTGTACGCTCGTTTTCCTCGCCCTTATTATAGCTTCTTGATGTTAATTACATATTAATTGCATCTCGGTTATTTCTTCGCCTTCTTCCGGCCCCATGGGAATGACTTTAATGTTGTCCTTTGTGAAGTTTTGATAACAGGCAAGCGTAAGAAAGAAAAAGTAAATATTCCATGAGTTCATGATATTGCTACATAAAATGATTTCTTTCCCCCTCAAAAATTGCAAGGTATATTGCATGATTTTCAATTTCCCCGACCTGAAAAAATCAACTTCAAAATGACAGAATATCTAAAGTAGAAAAAAAGACTCATATAGCGCCCCGTGGTAGCTTCGTCACACACTGAAAGCAGGTCAAGTGTGTTTGTGTGTGTGTGTGTGTGTGTGTGTGTGTGTGTGTGTGTGTGTGTGTGTGTGTGTGTGTGTGTGTGTGTGTGTGTGTGTGTGTGTGTGTGTGTGTGTGTGTGTGTGTGTGAATGGGTGTGTCAATGAAGCCCCGCCCACTGAGCCTCCCGCGGACCAATCAGCGCCTCGCAACTCGGGGGGTCTATGGTAAGTGGAATCCAAACTCTTAACGTGACACAATGAAGTATCGGATCCCCCTGTCGAGTGTGTCGTTCGGATCGTATTAGAAACGGCTTAGAAACTTCACGCGCACGAATGAACGAATGAACGAAATACATGTGTTTTGTAGAACGAATATATACGTATTTATTTGAAGTACACATGTTACGGTTATTATTCGTCAGCAGTTGAGAGAGGGATGGATGGATAGATCATCAGGGAATCAGGATTCTATATCACTATCTTTATTCGTCTCCTCTCCCCCCTCCCTTCGCCTTCTCCCCTTCCCCTACACTTCCTCCCTCCCCCTGTGTCTACTTCCCCCTCCCCCCCACTACCTACCCACACTATGCACTTGATATGGCACTTGGCACCTGAGAGCATTGTTCTCGCGTCAACATTGCGTCTTTTTAAAGGCAATAACTAACTCAACTTCCCACCCGAGGTTGCAACGATATGTTTGTTTTCTTTCTCCTTTATTTTTTCATTTTCGTACATTGTCCCTCTTCCTCGCCCCTCTCTCTCTCTTTCTCTTTTTTTCTCTCTCTCTCTCTCTCTCTCTCTCTCTCTCTCTCTCTCTCTCTCTCTCTCTCTCTCTCTCTCTCTCTCTCTCTCTCTCTCTCTCTCTCTCTCTCTCTCTCTCTCTCTCCATCCTTCTCTCTTTCTCCATCCCTCCTTCTTTCTCTTTCTCTCCTTCTCTTTCTTTCCCTCCTTCTCTCTCTCTCCCTCCTTCTTTCTCTTTCTCTCCTTCTCTTTCTTTCCCTCCTTCTCTCTCTCTCCCTCCTTCTCTCTCTCTCCATCCTTCTTTCTCTCCCTCCTCTCTACCGCACCCACTCCCTCTCCCACACCCACTCTTCTCTCTCCCATTCCCACCTCCTCTCCCACACCCACACCCACTTCCTATCCCACACTCACTCTCCATCCTGTACCCACTCCCCATCCCTCTCCCACACCCACACTCCATCCCTTTCTCCCTCTCTCCCACTTCCACTCTTCCCTCTCCCATTCTCACTCATTCTCCCACAGCCTCTCCCACACCCACGCCCACACACCATCCCTCTCCCTCTCCCTCCCACACACCATCCCTCTCCCACTCCCACACCCACTCTCCATCCCCATCCCCTTCTCCCACACCCACACGCCCACACATCATCCCTCTCCCTCTCTGCCTTCCGCACTAACCCCTACAATACCCCTCCCCATTTCGGCCTCGTTCCGATCAATATTTTATTTCCGTGGTCGAGAGGGACGCGAGGGACGGAGGAGGCCCTGTGACTAGTCTATTATTTTTGCGCGTCCTCTTAGAAAGCGCGGCATAATTACATCGAGAACGGTATTTCATAGAAACCTTGAGAGGCTATACAACCTGCGTTAGGAGAGGGGGGGGGGTAGGAGGGGGTAGGAGGGGAGGGGTTAGGAGGGGTTAGGAGGTGGAGAGGGTAAGAGGGAGGGAGGGAGGGGAGGTGAGAGAGAGGGAGGGAGGGAGGGAACGTATGAGAGAGGGACAGGGGGAGGAAGAGAGGGTGAGAGAGGGGGACAGAGGGAGGAGTAAAGAGGGAGGGAGAGGGAGAGGGAGAGGGAGAGGGAGAGGGAGAGGGAGAGAGAGACAGACAGAAGGAAACACAGACAATCAAAGAAAAACAAGAGAAGTTACAAAAAACAATAAGGAGAAAGACAGAAACACACAAAAAGACAAAAAGTACAAAATACAGGCAAACCCTGAGAGCAGACAAAATCTACAGAGTACAGACACGTCCCAAGAAACATACAAAACCTCCAAAACACAGACAGACAGACAGACATACCCTAAACTCAAACAAAATCTACAGCAAAAAAGCACAGACACAGAGACAGACACCCTCAAAAAAAAAAAAAAGAAGAAGAAGAAGAAGAAGAAGAAGAAAAAGAAAAAGAAGAAGAAGGCGAAGAAGAAGAAGAAGAAGAAAAAGAAGAAGAAAAAGAAGAAGAAGAAGAAGGCGAAGAAGAAGAAGAAGAAGAAGGCGAAGAAGAAGAAGAAGGCGAAGAAGAAGAAGAAGAAGAAGAAGGCGAAGAAGAAGAAGAAGACACAGACACACCAACAGACAATCCTACACGGACCCGGAAAAAAAAGAAAGCCGGAGTAGGAGGAGTTCTCATTAATATCAGCTCCCGTTTCCACCCTGTG
Source organism: Penaeus japonicus (assembly GCF_977035675.1). Lineage (NCBI taxonomy): Eukaryota > Metazoa > Arthropoda > Malacostraca > Decapoda > Penaeidae > Penaeus > Penaeus japonicus. The sequence continues at coordinate 2,915,048 of NW_028234425.1, read as the reverse complement.
ATGGAGGGGTGTCAGGCCCTCGGAGCGTGTTTGTCTCCCGTCTCAGTAGATGCTGCATCTCCTTGGAGGCGCTTCTCACGAGCCATCGTCTCCGCCGCCTCCTCATTCTTCTTCTTCTTCTTCTTCGCCTCATTATTATCATTCTTCTCGTCTTCTTCTTCCTCTTCTTCGCCTTCTTCTTCTTCTTCTTCGCCTTCTTCTTCTTCGCCTTCTTCTTGTTCTGCATGTTCTTCGCCTCCTTCTTCTTCTTCTTTTTCGCCTCCTCCTTCTCCTCCTCCTTCCCTTTCCCCTTAACCCTTGCCCTTCCCCTTCTTCTTCTTCTTCTTCTTCTTCTCCTCCTCCTTCTCCTTCTTCTCCTCCTTCCCCTTCCCCTTCCCCTCCTCCTCCTCCCCACGGCTGCCACTGCACGTAACCGGCTGAGTCTGGTTCTCTGAGATGGGTGGATGAGGGTGGAGGGGGGGTGGTGGGGGTGTGAGTATACGTGTAAGAGGGGGGGGTAGGTGTGTAGGTGTGTGGGGGGGGGTAAGGGGAGGTTTAGTGGGGTGGGGGGGATTCAGGGATAAGGGCGTGTGAGTACGTAGGTGAGGGTGAGGGTTGGGGAGTGTGATGGGCGTGTTGAGATAAGGGTACGGGGTGAGTGGGTGTAGTGTGGTGTGGGCGTGGGTGTCGCTACCGGTGTAGATGTGGGTGTGATGACAGTGTGGTGACGAGGATAATTACTAACGTGATGAGCGATGGGCACGCGGAGAACATGGGAGTGACAGATAACAGATAACGCATGCGTCACTGTGACAAACGTAGAAAATTAACCCAAGTTAGAAATTCTTGAGATTAAAAAAAAAACAAGGTTAACATCCATTATATTACGCCTAACGTAGAAAATTAATGGTTTTGTAGTACCGAGAAGTCAATCACACAATTTACTCTAAAAAATTTATCTTTTAAATTTTTCTCACAATTTATGTTTGAAAGTCTCATTCTCTGTTCATTAACGATGTACTGGTGATAAGAATAACAATAAACAACGATATTAATATTAACGAGTTTACTAAACACGGTTGAAAAACGGTTAATGAGGTTAAGAATAATGTTAATGGAGGAAGACGAAAAAGAAGAAGAAGAGGAGGAGTGAGAATTAGAAGACGCAAAAAAAAAAGATAAGAAGGGGAATGATAATTAGATGAAAAAGAAATAAAAGAAGAAAAAAACAAACAAACAAGGAAGAAATAGAAGAAATAGAAAAAAAATAAATAAAAATAAAACAAGGAAGAAATAGAAGAAATAGACAACAACCAAGAAGATTGAGAAGAAGTGGAAGCATCTGGAGAAAAAGACAAAATTAAAGAAGAAAAAAAAGAAGGAAACGAAGATAAGGAAGTGAAAGGAAAAGAAGAAAAAGAGAAGAAAAACTTTAAACCGAATAAACTGCAGACAAAGAAAAAAAAAAAAAAAAACAGTGTCCAAGGTTGTCTTCGGCCTCGTCTTGGCCAAGACTTCGGCGACATAGGCCTACCTACAAAAATTCTCGGCGCCAAAAGAGACCAAAGTCAAAAACACTAATGACTCTGCAAAAGAAACATGTAATTTTTTTTTTCTCTCATTCTCTTCTGTAAAGTTTTTTTTTCTCTCTCTCTCATTCTCTTCTTTGTGTGTTTTATTCTTCGTTTCTTAGAAAAATAAGAGTAATTAATGTTCCTACGCGGCAAATTCGTTCTAGAGAATGAGGTTAGGCTACAGTGTTGCATTGTTTTATTGCATTGGGGAAGAAGCGCTGGTATAAATAAGAGTAGTTAATGTTGTGCAAAGTTAAGTGGGATTGAGCTGAGCTTTTGTTCTCTTTATTTATTTTTTTTTTTAATCTTTTCTTTTACTTTTTTTTCTTCTGCGAGTTTGTGGGTTCGAATGGTGTTGTGAATGTGTGTAAATAAATGCGTATAGATGTATGTCAATATATATTTTATGTATATATGGATATGTCTGTGTGTTTGTGTTTGTATGTGTATGTGTATGTGTATGTGTATGTGTATGTGTATGTGTGTGTGTATGTGTGTGTGTGTGTGTGTGTGTGTGTGTGTGTGTGTGTGTGTGTGTGTGTGTGTGTGTGTGTGTGTGTGTGTGTGTGTGTGTGTGTGTGTACGTATGTATATGCGTGTGTACGCGCGCGCACGTGTATGTGCTTATGTGTGTGTGTGTTAGGATATATTTGTGTCGTTAAACAAGTGTGTATCTGTTTCTGTTCGTGCGTGTATGCCTAATTATATTTACACTTACATTAATTCCATCATTAATTAATTCCATTGATTAACCATTAATTCCGAGGTCTCATGTCGCGTAAGAAAAACGATTAACACTTAGACATAAGGAGAGAATCGGTATGTTACCAATCCATTCCTTAGGGACGGAATGTCAGGGCAATGTACAAGGGTATTTTTAAGCGTAGCCCCTTGTCCCTAAAACTCGTAAATGAGTTTTTTTTTTTGAGATCTACCACGATGGATGGATATCTGTTATATAATTAACTTTTTATTTTTTGAGTGATGGTGGTTGTTAATAGGTTAGGATGCGCATGTATGGAGGTATGTACACCAAAGGATGGCATATCCTAAGAATAGAAATTCACGCTCATATGTGCACTCACTCTCTCATACACGCGCACACATACACACAGAGACATATTTCATATACAGGAATAAATCGGGTAAATTTGAGAGAGAGAAAGAGGGGGGGGCGAGAAGAAAGGAGAGAGAGAGAAAGGGAGAGAGGGAAGAAAGGAAAGAGGGAATGAGGGAGAGAGGGAGGGAAGAAAACAGAGAAGGGAGGGAGGGAAGAAGGGAGGAAGGATAAACAGAGAAGAGAGGGAAGAAGGGAGGGAGAATAAACAGAGAAGAGATGGAGAGAAGAAAACGAGAGAAGGGAGAAGGAGGCAAACCTAAACCTCGAAGAAAAAGAAAATACCATTTTTTCCATACCATCCCCTGCCATAATGACCAAGCCAATACTTCCATGGTGTAACTGCCTTTTCTCTTGATTCATCTTCAAGACGTTCCTGCACTCCAAGCAGTGTCTTGACTTTGCAAACACTGCATGCAATGAGCTTAGGTCATTCCGCTCATCTGGTGTTGGTTGCGTTTTTTTTTTTTTTTTTTTTTTTACCAAATAAAAGAACATTATTATCATCATCATTGTGTCTATTTAGTATTATTATCATTACTATTATCTTTTTTTTTTTTTTTTTGAGGAGCGGGTGAGGATTCCTTATATTTTTGACTGGTTTTATATTTGGGTGTGGGGTGCAAACGCGAAAAATATTTATCCAAATAATATATTATATATACATGTATATATAATATATAATATATATATATAAATATAATATATATATATATGTATATATCTATATATATATGTATAAAAATATATGTATAACTATATATATATATATTTATAGACTGATATATATTATATATATTATATTTATATATATTATAATGTATATATCTATATAATGTATAATATGTTATATGTGTATGATGTTGTGTGTGTGTGTGTGTGTGTGTGTGTGTGTGTGTGTGCATGCGTGTGTATACATACATAAATACACAAACATACACATACATATATATAACAAAAAATAATTATGACTATTAAGCTGCAATTTTGGGGGTTCTAAATCTTTAAAAAAATATATTTTTTTATTCTAATCTTAAATTAATTATGACTATTTAGCTGCAATTTTGGAGGTTCTAAAGCTTAAAACAATGTTTCTAATCTTAAAATCGAAAAATATTGCCTTTTTCATTATGAAAAAAAAAACAGCATTTTAGACTAATCTCTCTCCTCTCCTCGTGACTCTTTGGGTCCGTCTCCCCCCCACGCCCCACCCCCCCTACGCCCGTGACGCCGCATCAACATATCCAAACAATATGTATCTGAATCGGCCGCTAGAGGCGCCACCGTCGACAAACCTGCGGGAAGGTTAGGATCGCACGTTGGAGGAGAGAGAGTTTGATCCCTCGGCATCCACTCGGCATCCACTCGGCGCCACTAAAGGGGATCAGACCCTCTTAGCACAGTTCCTTCATGACGCCGATACTTCATGCTATATCTCGGCTTAAATGGCACGTGGGAAGAAAAGCCAGCTAGGTGTGGCCTTCGTCCCTAGATTGATCTTAACCTTAAGGTGTGATGGTGAGTGTGATGAGTGATGGTGATGAGTGATGGTGACGATGAGGGTACGTACATGTCCCCCTTTCGCTAACCCTGCCTCCGTTCATAATCTATTTCTCTCTTTTAGTTTTTTAGTTTTTTTTTTTTTAACCTGCTTTTATTCCGTGATTATTAATCGGTTTTATTATTTTAGTCATTCATCCTATGCATTCCCTCCATCCCACCTCCCTCCTATTTCCGCTTCCGCCCCCAGCTGCGTGAGGGCGGGAGTGAGGTTAGTGAGGTTAGACTCGCGCGCGGAAGGACTCACCCTCGGGTCGTCGTCGTCGTCCGTCCAGCCGCCGATGTCGCCGAAGTTCTCCAGGGACTCGGACGCCTTGAGGAAGTAGGCGATCCGCGTCCCCGCGATCACGTTCTCGCCGGGCCTGTTGGCGAGGTAGCCGCGGCGGGCGTCCTCCAGCATGTGGGCGAGGCCCCGCCGCCAGATCTCGGCGTCGAGGGCCGGCACCTCCTGCATGGCGGGCGGCAGCGTCAGGTCCTGCACGCTCGTGGTCTTCGAGGACGAGAGGGACAGCGTCGGCAGGCTGGCCCTGCGGTTGGAGAGCCACTCGGGCACGGCGCCCATCAGCTTGACCAGCGACCTGCGGCGCGACTTCTTGGGGGACTGCGGGCCCATGGGGGGCGTGGCCGAGGCGAGGACGATGTCGTCGATGTTGTGCACGCCGGGCTTGTAGGGCGGCGGGGGGGGCCTCACGAGGGACGACAGGCTCATGGCCGCCGGCATGGACATCCTTCTCGCCTGGCCGGGGTTACCGCACACGGTGACGTCGCCGAAGGACACGCTCAGCCGCCGGTGCTGCGTGAGCCCGGGGTTCTCGGCCGTTCCGTTGCGCCTCAGGCGCTGCTCCGACGAGAAGGCGATGCCCACGTCGCTCCCAGAGGCGCCCCTGAGGCCCTCCTCGGGCGCCGGACTCGGCTTCTGCTCCAGCGAGGTCTCCGAGACGAAGGCCCCGTCCGACTGGGCGGAGGGGGGCCGCGCCGGGCCATCCGCCGACTCCACCAAGGTCTCCAGGGTGGAGCTGGAGGAGCATCTTCTCGCGAGATGCTCCGGGCCGTCCGCGCCGCCGCCCTCGCGAAGGGCGTTGACGATGGGCAGGAGGATGGGCGTCTCCTGGTCTTGGGCGCTGCTGGCCTCGCACTCCGCCGTCGCGTTGGGGCTCTCGCGTCCCGGCCCCTTCTCGGGCCCAGCCTCCGCGTCGCGCTCGTCCACCATCGCCTCGGGAATTAGGTCCTTCGAGTCCTTCAGATCTGGCACAAGCAATCGCACAGTTTTGCAATGACACAGCGTCTCCTTGAGGCTTTCGCCTGTTTCCTATCGGGACCTGTGATGGTGGTCAGTAACCGCATTGTCATCACGTGTACCTTAATTATTCATGCAGATTATCTAAACCTACGCACTAAATCTAGACGAAATCGAAAGTGAAGTATTTACCACCGGTATTTAGCTAAGACTTGAGAAAGGCAGGTCTTGGCCTCTGGATACTTCAGCGAGACTCGAACACGAAGGGGGGCAAAGAAAATGTTTTCTTGGGGGGGGTTGGAAAAGGTCGATATTTGCCTGAATTACATATTTGAAAGAAATATTTTCTAGCCCTCTGAAGCATCCATATCTGAGAGAGAGTGTGAAATTTGTTTCTAATATCTGGCATGAGGACTGTGTGTGTGCGAGAGAGAGAGAGAGAGAGAGAGAGAGAGAGAGAGAGAGAGAGAGAGAGAGAGAGAGAGAGAGAGAGAGAATGAAAGAGACAGAGAGAGAGAGAAGACAGAATGAAAGAGAAAGAAGAGAGAGAGAGAAGGAAAGAGAAAGAAAGAGAAAGAAAAGAGAAAGAGAGAGAAAGAAATGAGAGAGAGAGAAGAGCGAGAGAGGGAGAAAGAGAAAGAAAAGAGAAATAGAGAGAGAGAGAAAGAGAGAGAGAGAGAGAATGAAAGATAGATAGATAGAGAGAGAGAGAGAGAAGAGAGAGAGAGAAAGAGAAAGAAAAGAGAAAGAGAGAGAGAGAGAGAGAGAGAGAGAAAGAGAGAGAGAGTCAGGGAGGGAGAAGAAGAAGGAGAGAGAGAGAAAGAGAGAAAGAGAGAGAGAGAGAGAGAGAGAGAGAGAGAGAGAGAGAGAGAGAGAGAGAGAGAGAGAATGAAAGATAGATAGCTAGATAGATAGATAGAGAGAGTAAGAGAAAGAAAAGAGAAAGAGAGAGAGAGAAAGAGAGAGAGAAGATGAGAGAGAGGAGAGAGAGAGAGAGAGAGAGAGAGAGAGAGAGAGAGAGAGAGAGAGAGAGAGAGAATGAAAGATAGATAGCTAGATAGATAGATAGAGAGAGTAAGAGAAAGAAAAGAGAAAGAGAGAGAGAGAGAGAGAGAGAGAGAGAGAGAGAGAGAGAGAGAGAGAGAGAGAGAGAGAGAGAGAGAGAGAGAGAGAGAGAGAGAGAGAGAGAGAGAGAGAATGAAAGATAGATAGCTAGATAGATAGATAGAGAGAGTAAGAGAAAGAAAAGAGAAAGAGAGAGAGAGAAAGAGAGAGAGAGAGAGAGAGAGAGAGAGAGAGAGAGAGAGAGAGAGAGAGAGAGAGAGAGAGAGAGAGAGAGAGAGAGAGAGAGAGAGAGAAAGAGACAGAGAAAGAAAGAGACAGAGAGAAGAGAGAGAAGAGCGAGAGAGGGAGGGAGAAAGAAAGAGAAAGAAAAGAGAACGGAGCAAAGCAGAAGAGAGAATAAGAAAAAGGAACAGACAAGGTCACACGACGTCCCAACCTGCCCTGCTTTCCCAGCATTCCTCTTAACACTCAATTCTATGGTCTATACATAAAGTCTCTGGGTTAAACATAAAGTCTCTGGTCTATACATAAAATCTCTGGTCTATACATAAAGTCTCTGGTCTATACGTAAAGTCTATGGTCTATTCATAAAGTCTATGGTCCATTCATAAAGTCTATGGTCTATTCATAAAGTCTATGGTCTATACATAAAGTCTCTGGTCTATACATAAAGTCTCTGGTCTATTCATAAAGTCTCTGGTCTATTCATAAAGTCTATGGTCTATACATAAAGTCCATGGTCTATACATAAAGTCTCTGGTCTATACATAAAGTCTCTGGTCTATTCATAAAGTCTCTGGTCTATACATAAAGACTATGGTCTATACATAAAGTCTCTGGTCTATATATAAAGTCTCTGGTCTATACGTAAAGTCTCTGGTCTATACATAAAGTCTCTGGTCTATACATAAAGACTATGGTCTATACATAAAGTCTCTGGTCTATATATAAAGTCTCTGGTCTATACGTAAAGTCTCTGGTCTATTCATAAAGTCTCTGGTCTATACATAAAGACTATGGTCTATTCATAAAGTCTCTGGTCTATATATAAAGTCTCTGGTCTATCTATAAAGTCTATGGTCTATACATAAAGTGTCTGGTCTATACATAAAGTCTCTGGTCTATACATAAAATCTCTGGTCTAAACATAAAGTCCATGGTCTATACATAAAGTCTCTGGTCTATTCATAAAGTCTCTGGTCTATACATAGTCTATGGTCTATTCATAAAGTCTCTGGTCTATACATAAAGTCCATGGTCTATACATAAAGTCTCTGGTCTATACATAAAGTCTCTGGTCTATACATAAAGTCTCTGGTCTATACATAAAGTCTCTGGTCTATACATAAAGTCTCTGGTCTATACATAAAGTCTCTGGTCTATACATAAAGTCTCTGGTCTATACATAAAGTCGATGCTCTATACATAAAGTCTATGGTCTGTACGTAAAGTCTCTGGTCTATACATGAAGTCTCTGGTTTATACATAAAGTCTCTAGTCTAAACATAAAGTCTATGGTCTATACATAAAGTTTCTGGTCTATATATAAAGCCTATGGTCTATACACAAAGCCTATGGTCTATACACAAAGCCTATGGTCTAAACATAAAGTCTTTGGTCTGTGCATAAAGTCTATAAATAAAGTTTCTTAACACAAAAGGGTTGCTTAATCACCAAAATGCGGATCCGTCTATCCAACAGAAATTATTCCGCAACGTAAATTAATGGGGATTTGGTGTAAAGAACATTTAATCGAATGTTTAATTACTTTATGCATGCCAATGAGTATTCATCTTATATCGATACCGTGGTAAAAACATCAATCCTATTAAAAGAAATGGTACTTGCTGTATATACATGACAGCAATATACATAGAAATACATTCATATAGATAGATAGATAGATAGATAGATAGATATAGATAGGTAGATAGCTATAGATACAGATATCGTCAACATTCACATGATCTGTAAAACAGTATTTTCTTTAATGAAGAAACTTTTCGCTTGAAAGATATTTATCATTTCTAATTCTTACACACAAATCAACACTTGTGCCAAGCAGCCACTCGACGCACAAGCAAGCACAGGTGTCAAGCACGATTTCAATTTTTAATCCCACTAGTTCGGTTCGCTCGTGCCTCCGTAAGGGCTTGGTTCATAAACTCATGTCTTAAATCACTGTCTCTCTCTTCCATGAATGAAAGAGGTCCCACGCTCGCTCCCGAACGATAAAACTTCACTGAATCAGGTGACGTAACGTCCATGAACTAAAATAAATAAATAAATAAATAAAAAATCAAGACGCTCCAGACCACAGAGGGAAAAAAAGAGGAAACGTTTCTCAATACGTTTCTTCCAACAGATCTATACGGATAAGAAAAAACAAAAACAAAAAACGTCTGAGCCGGTAACGTCTTACTGACGTGTGACAAGACGTACGTTTCGCTTGACACTTCGAACGCACCTTCGCGACACAAAGCACACTTGATTACTGGGACGACAGGTATGCATGTGCCTATCCTGCGAGCGAGGTGTCCGTGGCATGACACTTTGTCATTCACCCTGCATGGCGGTCACGAGCAAGCAAGGTGGCAGTGCAAGGGTAAGGAAAAGGGAGAGAGAGAAAGGGAAGGAGGGAGGGGAAGGAAAGGAGACGGTGGGATGGGAGTTAGGGAGGAAGGGAAGGGAGGGAAATTAAAGGAAAGGGATGGAGGTTGGGGAAGGAAAAGAGAGGGAGGGAAGGGAGGATAAGGGAGGAAAAGGGAGGAATTATGAGGAAAAGGGAGGGAGAGAAAGTGAGGAAGGGGAAGCAAGGAAGGGAAAGAGAGCAAAAGGGAAGAGGAGGAAAGGAAAGAAGAGATATAGATATAGGGAGGACAGGAAGGAGAGGGAGGGGAGGGGTGAAAGGGAAAGGGAAAGGAAGTGAGAGAAATAAAGATGAGAAGGGAGGGATAGAAGTAAAAAGAAAGATATGGATGAAAGAATAAAGGGAAGGGGAGGGACAAGGGAGGATAACAGAAGAGGATGGAAGAAATTGGTGGGCTGGGGAGGGGAAGATAGAAGAAAGGGAGGGGAAGGGGAGAGGAAAGGAGAGGAGGGATGGAAAGGGATGAGGGAAGGTAAGAGACGATGGAAGAATGGGAAGGGAAAGGATGAGGAGGGGAGGGGAGGGGTGAAGAGGGAGGGTAAAAGGAGAGGATGGAAGAAAAGGGAAGGAACGGGAAGAGAAGGGAGGGAAAGGGAGGAAGGGAATAGAAGAGAAAAGAAGAGAGAAAAGATGAGAAGTTGGAAGATAGGGAAGGGATAGAAAATGGAAAGAAAGGGAAAGAAAGGGAAAGGAAGGGAAGTGAAAAGAAGAGGAGAGAAGAGGTGGACGTCAGCCTCCATATTTGTGACGACCTCACAGCTCCGTCCTGACGACCTCCCGTCAGCACACACGACTGACATTCACTCATTAACGCAGAGTGCACCTGATGAATAAGCTCCAAGGGAGATGTTTTCACGTAAATACTGAGAGAATTAAGTTAAAGAAAAGGGATAATATTATTACTTTTATTACTGAAGTCACCGGAATAATGAATATGATTTCGCGAACACAATCATAACTTTCAATTATTATAATGATGGTGATAGCAGCATCACCCTCATCACTATTTACAATAATTACTCCAATTTTTGTTTCATCTTTTTTTAATCTCATTTTCCTCCTTTTTCACAATCATTATTCTCAACACCGTCGTTATAAAAAAGTTTCTTTTCTTCTCTCTTACTAAAACCATGATCAAACCATTGATTACTGTTATTGTCGTTCTAAATAACACAATCGTCGTTATACTTATTGACATCAATACGAACACTAATATCAATATTAATAAAGACATCAATATTAATATCAGCGATTGTAACACTGGCAATACTATCATAATCATTATCATCTTTATCATGACTTTCTGCACATCGAGAGAATCCGAAATGGACAAATAAAAAGAAAACAAAGAAATAAAGACGCAATCAACAGATAAACAAGAGATAAAAAAAAAAAAAAAAAAAAAAAAAAAAAAAAAAATATATATATATATATATATATATACATATATATATATATATATATATATATATATATATATATATATATATATATACAAATTCTTTCTAAAATCACTACGAAAAATTTCCATGCATACAT
>NW_028234425.1:2876827-2899327 GCF_977035675.1 Penaeus japonicus | reverse complement strand
TATACAGGGGATTTTTTTTCTTTTATTTTCCTTTTTTTTGAAGGGGTGGAGGGGGAAAGAAAACGTAAATGAGACTAAAAATAGAAAATAAAAGGGTGAGAGGGAGGCGAGGGTGGGGGAGAAGGGAGTGAATGTGAAGAATTGGGGATGGAGGAGAGGGAGAGGGAGAGGGAAGGGGGTAAAAGGTGATCCGGGAAAGAGGAAAAGGGAAAGGGAAAGGGAAAGGGAAAGGGAAAGAAAAAATAAAGAAAGAAAGAAAGAAAAAGAGAGTGAGAGAAAGAAAGAGAGAGTGAGAGAAAGAAAGAAAGAAAGAAAGAGAGAGAGAGAGAGAGAGAGAGAAAGAAATTTCAAAAGAGACATACATATAACTATAAAACAGAAAAAGAGAATGACAACTGATACACTACTAAAGATATCGTGGCAAAACGACTCATTGATAAGGAAGGTTCTAAGAGACTCCTAGAAATTACAGAGAAAAAGTAAGATCTTATTTTAGTCTTCACGAAACGTACTCGAATAAGACATTCGGTGATGGGAGACACCCCCCCCCAAAAAAAAAAAAAAAAAAAATAATAATAATAATAAAAAAAATAAATAAATAAAATAAAACAAACATATATAAATGAAGAGTAACAGGAGTCAATAAATCAAACAACACCATTCGCAATACACAAACAACTCATAACCCCCCCCAAAAAAAAATAATAATAATAAATAATAAAATAAATAAATAAATAAATAAATAAAATAAAAATAATAATAATAATAAAAAAATAACAACACTCCTCCTCCAGGGCCCCTCAAGAGCTGGTGACGTCATCCGGAGGCGCCCGCAAACACCCTCAACACCCGAGAAAGCAGAGCGATCCCCGCGCTCTCCTGCAAGCCAATAGTCTTGCTCTTGGGCGCAGCAACTCCTGGATCACCATCACAGACCACAATAATTATTACATCCTCCTTGGGAATTGCGAAGAGCGAGAATGAATGCTAAGATAAGATTAATTACGACGGGTGTGAGGCATGGAGATCAAGGGATAAGTGACAAAACGGGGCGCTATTGATGTCAGCTACGTCACTCTCGTTATGTCTTCATCTGCAAAATGATGATGTTCAGGGTGTTGATGTTTTTTCCCTAATGGTTCCTGTCTCACAAGATGTTAGATCCTTTACTGACGGTTGAATGGAACCAAACGGAAGTCTTCCCTTGCTCTGATGTACATAAGACATTCTTGAATTAATTTTGAATCTCACACACGTTCTTTCCAACATGTTCTTTCCAATTTCGAGCGACTCGAACTCATGTCAGACATACTAGTTTGGCCAATAGGTGATAAAAGGATCGGAACCTCTAATCACAATAAAAGACTTTTGTCCTACGGTTACAGGCAGAGTCTATGAAACAAACAGAGGAGGAAGGTTATTAATAATGGAACATTCCAGAGTTTATTTCGACACCTCAAGATAACGTTGGTTTGGCAGAGAGAGTATTCTAGTTAACGAGATAACAGTATATTGATTCATCTATGATACGCCAGTGTCCTATGGTAAAAAAAAGGAATCGCACATACACAGAAGAACATTAAGGAAAAAAAGAATACCAACATTTCTTAATCATTGACTTAATCACTTTTTTCATTGACTTCATCTCCCCGGAAAACCTCTTCTAAAATCCCTTTCTCTGCATAACAGCCCGAGAGACAGTAAAACCCACGCCCACGCCCACCGGGTACTACTGACATAACGCGAAGGCCTCAAGGAAACGCCATCCTTTCGTTTTTTCATTACGTATTGTCGCTCTCCCATGTCAATAACAAACCCTCAGGCTCGTGCAATTGCAGATCAACGAGCGCCGTCGCGATTCTTTAAGATTTCGGCAAGATAGCGCGAAGGTCCTCACCCAGAATAGCAAAAATGATTGCGCATCGAGCGGGCCGAGTGGCGTGGGTGAATATGTTGTGTCCGCGTGGTGAAATGAATACTAAAACGGCGTCCAAACGTGTCAAAACATGTTGTGTGTGGGGGGGAGGGGGGGTAGTAGTTGGTTTGATCTACTTACTTGTCGAAGAACTGGTCTTGTTGAGCCCGCGGAAGAACTAGGCTGACAAAGGTGGAGGAGAAAACGCTACCCGAACTCAGCCTCATTCGCAAACTGTGTTTAAGATCCTTTTTTTATTTTTCTAAGTAGGTGTTTGTAGTCATATATTCGTTATTTTTTGTGTTATCATTGTGATATCAGTTCCATCCTGCCTCGCTCGTTCTTTGAAAACATTAACTAATCGTCATCTAGGACCTAAGGTAACTTAGAGAGAAACAAACAAAAGTACAAGTAATAGATGGATGGTTTTCAAATCACGTCACCTTAACCATTCTCCTCCTCTTTCTTCTTTTCGGTTTATTTCTTTTTTCCTATCTTCCTCCTCCTTCCTCTTGCTACTCATCTTCATCTTCCATTTCCTCCTCCTCTTCTTCCTATTCCTCCACCTCCTTCTTCCAATCCTCCTTTTTCTCTTCCTCTTCCACATTCTTCTTCTATTCCCTCACTTTTCTTTCTTTCTCCCCTCACCCTTCTTCCTCTTCATCCTCCCCTATCTTCTCTCCCTCCTTCTTCCTCTTCATCCTCCTTTATCTCCTCCTCCTCCTTCTTCCTCTCCTTTCCTCTCCTCCTCAACATCCTCCTCCCTCTGTATTTCTCTTACATGCAAGATCTACGCAGGAGATAATCATATATTACAAGAGCAAGAAAACATATGCGTGGATGCTGTGCCAGCCCAGTGTCCATGCTGATGGAAAATCACTGAGGAGCACTGGCTCTGCTTCGTCATATAATTACTTTTGTTTATTAGTCATATAGCTGTTTGTTCTACTAATTCATAGAATCTTATTGTTTTGCTAGGTCTTAGATGCATCTTGATGTACTAGCCCAGGTACTTACTTTGCTCTGTTTTTTCAAGTATTTACTTTGCTTTGTTACTTCACGTTCTTACTTTGCTCTGTTATTTCACGTACTTACTTTGCTCTGTTACTCCACGTACTTACTTTGCTCTGTTATTTCATGTACTTACTTTGCTCTGTTACTCCACGTACTTACTTTGCTCTGTTATTTCATGTACTTACTTTGCTCTGTTACTCCACGTACTTACTGTACTTTGCTCGGTTACTTCACGAACTTATTTTGCTCTATTAGTTCACATAACTTTCTTTTGCTCTGTTACTCCATGTACTTACTTTGCTCTGTTATTCCACGTACTTACTTTGCTCTGTTACTCCACGTACTTACTTTGCTCTGTTATTCCACGTACTTACTTTGCTCTGTTACTCCACGTACTTACTTTGCTCTGTTACTCCACGTACTTACTTTGCTCTGTTACTCCACGTACTTACTTTGCTCTGTTATTCCACGTACTTACTTTGCTCTGTTACTCCACGTACTTACTTTGTTCTGTTATTCCACGTACTTACTTTGACTCAGTTATCCGCGTACTTACTTTGCTTGTTATTCCCAGACTTACTTTGCTCTGTTACTCCACGTACTTACTTTGCTCTGTTACTCCACGTACTTACTTTGCTCTGTTATTCCACATACTTACTTTGCTCTGTTACTCCACGTACTTACTTTGTTCTGTTATTCCACGTACTTACTTTGCTCTGTTATTTCACGTACTTTACTTTGTTCTGTTATTCCACGTACTTACTTTGCTCTGTTACTCCACGTACTTACTTTGTTCAGTTATTCCACGTACTTACTTTGCTCTGTTACTCCACGTACTTACTTTGCTCTGTTATTCCACGTACTTACTTTGCTCTGTTACTCCACGTACTTACTTTGCTCTGTTACTCCACGTACTTACTTTGCTCTGTTACTCCACGTACTTACTTTGCTCTGTTATTCCACGTACTTACTTTGCTCTGTTACTCCACGTACTTACTTTGCTCTGTTACTCCACGTACTTACTTTGCTCTGTTATTCCACATACTTACTTTGCTCTGTTACTCCACGTACTTACTTTGTTCTGTTATTCCACGTACTTACTTTGCTCTGTTACTCCACGTACTTACTTTGCTCTGTTATTCCACGTACTTACTTTGCTCTGTTACTCCACGTACTTCTTTGTTCAGTTATTCACGTACTCTTTTGCTCTGTTATCCACGTATTACTTTGTTCTGTTATTCAGTATTACTTTGTCTGTTACTCCACGTACTTACTTTGTCCAGTTATTCCACGTACTTACTTTGCTCTGCTACTCCACGTACTTAATTTGACTCTGTTATTCCAGTACTTTATTTTGCTTGTTACTCACGTACTACTTTGCTTGTTACTCCAGTACTTACTGTGCTCTGGTTATTCACGTACTTACTTTGTTCTGATACTCACGTACTTAATTTGCTATGTTACTGCCACGTACTTACTTTGCTTGTTACTCACCGTACTTACTTTGCTCTGTTATTCCTCGTAACTTACTTTGCTCTGTTACTCCACGTTACTTTACTTTGCTCTGTTACTCACGTACTTACTTTGCTTGTTATTCCAGTATTACTTTTGTCTGTTATCCAGTATTACTTTGGCTCTGTTTTATCACGTACTTACTTTGCTCTGTTACTCCACGTATGTACTTTCCTCTGTTACTTCACATACTTTTTTCCTTTTTCCCCACTACTTTTTTATTTTTTTCCACTGTTCCAACAAAAACTTTTCAATTTTAATTTTCCCACTTTTTTCCCCCCTTTTATATACCTTTCCTTTTCCACATTTCCTCTCCGTCTTCATCTTCGTCTTCTTCCCTTCCTTATTTTACCTTTCCTTCTAACTCTAACTGTCCCTCTCCCTCTCCTTATCTCTCTCCTTCTTCTTTCTCTCCCTCTCCCTCCACTTCTTTCGCTCCCTCTCCCTCTTCTTTTTCATCCTCTCCTTCTCCCATTCCCTCCTTTTCTCCCTCTCCCTTTCCCTTTCCCTCTCCCTCTCCTCCCACCTCCCTCCCAGTGCCCGGCGGCCATACTAACGGGTCAAGAACCCACAGGGGCATCGGACACATGGGAGAGATGATCCACATAGGTATTCCGTCGGGCATGAGGCTCGGGGCAACAGCGATCCGCCCTCGGTTTCGGTAGGAGACCCT
Source organism: Penaeus japonicus (assembly GCF_977035675.1). Classification (NCBI taxonomy): domain Eukaryota; kingdom Metazoa; phylum Arthropoda; class Malacostraca; order Decapoda; family Penaeidae; genus Penaeus; species Penaeus japonicus. The sequence continues at coordinate 2,894,213 of NW_028234425.1, read as the reverse complement.
CGGAAAGTATGGGGGTTGAAAGGGGGGTTTATTTCGTATACAAATATAAATGCATGAATTTAAAAAAAAAAAGCTTTCCCCTTTATAAAAAAAAAACCCAAATACCCAAACAAAACTAACAAATACATATAAACCCAACAAAAATTACAACATATTTATTCCCATACATCACCCCAAAATAACAAAAATTCAATTAAACGCACCAAACCAAAAAATTCAACATTTAAATTTTATGAAAAAACCCCCATTCCTTTAGATTAAGGAATCCACCGGTTAACTTAACAATAATTTAGGGGTGGAATAGAGAGAAAGGGAAAAGGGAAAAAAAAAGAAGGGGAGGAAAGAAGGGGGAAGGGGAAAAGGGGGAGGGGGGGAAGGGGGGGGGGGGGGGGGGAAAAAGGGGGGGGGAAAGGGGGGGGGGAGGGGGGGGGGGAAGGTAGGGAGAAGGGGAGGGGGAAGGGAGGGGGAAAGGGGGATGGGGAGGGGAGGGGAGGGGAAGAGGAAGGGGAAGGGGAGGGAGAAGGAGAGAAGGAGGGAGAAGGGGAGGGGGAGGAAGAAGGAGAGAGGGAGGGGGAAGGTGAGGGGGAGGGAAGAGAGAGGGAGGGAAAAGAGGAGGGGGAGGGATAAGGAGAGAGGGAGGGAGAAGGAGAGAGGGAGGGATAAAGAGAGAGGGAGGGAGAAGGAGAGAGGGAGGGAGAAGGGGAGGGGGAGGGAGAAGGAGAGAGGGAGGGAGAGGGAGAGAGGGAGGAAGAAGGAGAGAGGGAGGAAGAAGAGGAGGGGGAGGGAGAAGAGGAGGGGGTGTAAATAAAACATTCTAACCACATTCCAAGTCCGATTAACGGTTCCTGATTAATTATTCAAACAGCATATCAATACCATTTATTCACCAAGACCATTTCATTATGAGTCTTAAAAAATCAATTTTGTCAATCAGTGGTAAGAGGAAAATGGCATCTCTCTCTCTCTCTCTCTCTCTCTCTCTCTCTCTCTCTCTCTCTCTCTCTCTCTCTCTCTCTCTCTCTCTCTCTCAGGGACAAAAAAATAGCAAAAAAAACAACATAATGACTAGACAAGAGAACCCTCGTTGCCAGTTCGAACCAGTTCACCGTACACTGACCACAGACACCTTTTATCTACATTTACACGATCTGAGTCTTACTCTGAAAGCTTCGCTCTATGTTGTTACTGTCCTTTAATTTTGGTAGTTATGAGTAATGACCTTCTATAGAATCCGTCAAAAAAAATTATCTTCTAAAAACAAAAATTATACGAACAAACAGAAAAAAGGGCAAACATATTCTTAAAGTATTCCGTACATGTATATATCTCTAACCGGAGTATATCATGCATTCACTCTAGATTTTTTATTTCTTTTCTTTTTTTACCCAGCTCCTAAACTTCTTCCACTTATCACGCGGGAATCAGAGTTAAGAGAAGACGCCACTTTATGTGATGGAATAGTGAAGTCCCCCCATTGATAAAAAAAAGTACAATTAACTAAATTCTCTGACGCGGTGCCAAACCCACACAATCAGGGTTTCATCAATACCTGTTGCGGAGGTTCGTTACGTAAAGCTACCGCCCTCGTCTCTGCTTGTAAAAAGAACCTGTAAAAAGAACCTGTAAAATGAACCTTTGCCTAGTCTTGCATCCATCTTCATTCAGAACGTACGATCAAATAACATTGAATAACAATAACAAAGGGGAAACAAAATAGCTAAACACGATTAAAACTGAGACTATACAAAGATTTCCAAAAAAAACAGAGGTATTGAAATTCGCGAGGACAAGTCAAACACGTACATCATTATCGGTAAGAACGTAACCTTCCGAAAATTCTGCTGCCTGGTTATCTGTGAATGGTATGTATACATCCCCCTCATGCATCACCAGACACCACCCGTAAGGTTACATGACTAGACGTCCCTAGACACTCCTGTAGAAAAGTCTAGAATCTAGTGTCCTCCGCCTCACACTCACACACAGACACGCACACACACACACACACACATACACGAACACACACACACACACACACACACACACACACACACACACACACACACAGACACACACACAAACACAGACACACACACACACACGCACACACACACACACGCACACAGACACACGCACACACAGACACACACAGAGACACAGACACACACGCACACGCACACGCGCACACACACACACACACACACACACACACACACACACACACACACACACACACACACACACACACACACACACACGCCCTTCGCCGCCCGGAGCTACCAGCTGTTGGAACAAGTTCTCCTTGACCACGTTATCGTACACGCGTTACGTAAAGACAGACAGACAGACGCTGCCTTCCGCTATGGAGCGAGGGCGTTCCTTGCAGAAGAAAAAAATACTAGGAAAAAAAATCGCATCATTCCCGACTCTTGTGAGAAATGAATGGATCGGGGGAGTAAGTTTGCGTTTGTAAAGTTTAGGTAATTTACTCGTAAGAATGAGTCGGTCTGCCACGCGGGTCAAACACCTGTGTGAGTATCCCCCCCTTCCCCCTTCCCCTTCCCCCCTTCCCCCTTCCCGAACTATCATCCTCCCTCCCTCCTCCTCATTTCCTCCTATCTCTCCCAACTACCTCATTCTTCCCTCTCCTCTCTGTTCACCCTCGTCCGTCCTTCCTTCCCTTCCTCCTCTCATCTCCCCTCCGCCCCTCCACCCTTACCGACTGTCCCATCCTCCCTCCCACCTTCCCCAACCCCCCCACTCCCCACCCTCATCCATTCTCCCCCTCTCCCTCCACCCCCCTCCCTACTCCCTCCCTCTACGCGCAACAACAGTACAAACCACAAGAGTCAGTTACCAACCTTTGCAATGGTGCAACTTGAGTCAGTATGCGTCTCTGCCATTACATAATTAACTCCCATTACCCCCCCAAACTAGCAAGATAACTACCAACACCATATTAAAGGTGTCCAAATGGTGTTCCTACTTCAATTGCACACCATCAGCTTGCAAGCAAACCTATTGATTCCGGCTATATCTTCAACCCGATCTACTTACGATGTACTCGACCTGGCTCTATCAATATCAGTTCTTCTCTTTGTTTGTTTTTTTCCTAAGACTTATCTCCCCTTATCACAACATAAAGATGATCGATAACATTAAACCTCAATGAAACTGCTAAATCATCCCCCTCTCCTCCAGAGAACACGGTACGGACAGTACATGTGAACTCTGCCCTTTCACTGTACTCGTGTATTATTGGCACCACACGAGAAACTTGGCACCATACAAGGAACACACAGTTATATTTCGAAGTAGGTTCTCGATGTGTGGTCTTAGTAGTATCATTCTTTTCTCAAAGGGTTCTTGTAAGTTCTATTTTTTTGTTGTTGTTGTTTCCTTATTCATACAAGGTGTAGTTTATGAGCTACACCCAGACGGGATGATGGAGCAAGGTTGGCGTTTGAAAAAAAAAAGTTTTTTTCTCTCTTCTTCCTGTTTATGTCTTCTCTACAACCCCTCCCCGGTCGCTACTCTTTTTGTTTTTTGTTTTTTTTAATAAGGTAAAAGTAGTCTCATATATACCACACGCACACACGCATACATACACACATACATACATAAACCAACACACATATACATACACATATGCGCAGACATATATACACATACGCATATACACATACACATACACAAACACACACACAAATACATATACATACACATCTAGTTTCGCCTTCCTTTACCACTTTTATCATATATCATATAATCCCTTTTCTACTTTTATGGATACGGTCATAAAAATACAATGGATCCCCGATAAGATGTATTTTCCAATATTTATCAAAGAGTAATTCCATCCATTATGGTTACCGGGGAATATAATATACTATGGATTAGGAAGCAAAGTAATCACTCGCTCCATTCTTCTGTCTGCCTGTGTCTCTATATTTCTCTCTCCGTATCTGTATCTGTGTCTGTATCTGTATCACTTTCTACTTATTTCTATCTCTCTCTCTATCTCTTTATTTTTCTCTCTTCTGCACCTGTCTGTCTGTCTGTCCCTTACACCAAACAACAAATCAAAATGAACTTTTTAAATCAATCGAATTTCTCTTCTTCTTCCTCTTCATTTCCTCCTTCTCCTTCTCTTCCAACTTCCTCCTTTCCTGTTTAGTTATTCCTCCTCCTCCTCCTCCTCCTCCTCCTCTTCCTCTTCCTCTTCCTCCTCCTCCTCTTCTTCCTCTTACTACTCCTACCCCTCTTCCTCCTCCTCCCCCCATACACACCCTTCTTCCTCCCTGCTTCGGTAAAATCTCCACTAATCCCTTCTATCCAAACACTTCTTTCATCCACTGAGCTTCTTTCTTGCCGGCCGAGGCAATTTTCGGATTAAAGATAGCTAATCGAATAATCCGCATAAGCGACACTATATGGTCGGAATAAATCAAGCGAAAGGCAATTCTAAAAGCCGTTTTATAATCCTCCTACATTCACCTTAAGCCACCCAAGAATTATAAACAGAGAAAGAAAGAAAAATAAATAACGGCGACGTATCCAAAGGAATCCGGACGCATGCGAACGGAGTCGGATTATACATTGGCGAACGAGGAAGTTTTTCTCTTTTATTCAAAACAAAATAAAACAAAATACGAAGAAACAAAAAACACTGAATAACGAAACGAAGATGAGAAGAGTATATAGTGAAAAAAAATGAATACACAAATATAATCGAAACAGACGAGAAAAAAACAACAACAGAAATCAGTAATCAAATAAATAAATAAACAAAAAGCAAGGAGCAAGAATTCACGAAAGAAAGAGAAAATGAAATGAGAAATCAAAATGAATCGAATATTTCAAATCTTTTCAATTGTGTAATCCAAATAAGCCTACACAGATGTGGCAGCAGGAAGACAGCCCCGTGCCATGGACCTGCCACGTGGTGCGCCTGCCTACCTGTTGGAGGTTATGAGGAAACAAAAAACAAAGAGAGGGAGAGAGGGAGGGAGGGAGGGAGGGAGGGAGGGAGGGAGGGAGAGAGAGAGTGGATGTGTGTGTGTTAGAGAGAGAGAGAGGGAGAGAGAGAGAGAGAGAGAGAGAATGGATGTCTGTGTGTTAGAGAGAGAGAGAGAGAGAGAGAGAGAGAGAGAGAGAGAGAGAGAGAGAGAGAGAGAGAGAGAGAGAGAGAGAGAGAGAGAGAGAGAGAGGGAGAGAGAGGGAGAGAGAGAGAGATAGAGAGAGAGAATGGATGTGTGTTTGTTAGAGACAGATAGATTGACAAATAGACAGATAGATGGATACATAGATAGATGAATAAGGAGAGAGAGGGATAATGTGTATGTGTATGCGTATGTGTGTGTGTGTGTGTGTGTGTGTGTGTGTGTGTGTGTGTGTGTGTGTATGTGTGTGTATGTGTGTGTATGTGCGTGTGTGTGTCTTCTACCTTCATAACGCACTCTCCCTCATAGTAGACAAGCAGACAGAGCAGACAAAGTCGGCAGACAAGGTTAGCAGGCAGACAAGGCATGTCACACGGTAATTACAGGCCCAAAAAAAAAAATAATAATAATAAATAAGGAGGAAGAAGCAGGCCGGAGGACACCAATCTTCTTCGATATAAAAGAAGAAAAAAAAAAACTTGAATGCAAATGTCAAGGTCATGTATCTCCCTCCCCCCCTCCCCCACGCACACACCTTGCTCCATAAGCCAGCCCTTTCAAGAGTTGGGTTCGGGAGGGGTGAGGGAGGGAAGAAGGGAGGGAGGGAGGGAGGAGAGAGAGAGAGAGGGGAGGAAGGAGGGGGATGGAAGGGATGGAAGGGAGGGAAGAGAGGAAGGGAAGGAGGGAGGTAGAAGGGAAGGAGGTGAAGGAGGGAGGGAGAAGGAGGAGAGGAAGGAGTGAAGGAGGGTAGGAAGATGGGGAAGGGGGAAGAGAAGAGAAGAATTATGATTGCATGAACAAAAAAAGAAAAAAAAATACTACTTCCGCTTTCACAGAAAAGGGAGAATGATTATCATAACCTGTGTGAATTGTGGTTGGCAAATACATACACATGTCTGATAAACATGTACAGATACTTAGGCAAACACGCACATACAAACACGTACACACCAGAGAAACACACACAAACACAAAACAAGTATACACCAGAGAAATAAACACACACAAAACAAACACGAGACAAACACAGGGAATACAGGTATACACAACAACAATACACATACACACGCATACATAACCCCATCATACAAACACACACACACACATCCTTCCTCCAACCCCCCCCACCCCCATCTCCCTCCATACACACATACAACCTTCTACACCCTCCCCCCTCAACCCAACCTACCCCCATACACCCCCCACCCCCCTCCCACTCCCCCTACAAGATCTGCGGTTGGCGAGAGCCGTTGCGTCCAGCCGCCGAAACCCGCGTGTGTGTGAAATGCGGTAAGGGGTTCGCTTGGGTGAGGAAGGGAAATGCCAGCGCGAGTGAGGAAAGGGTGAAGGGAGCGGAAAATGAGGCTGAGAGAGGGAGAGGGAGAGGGAGAGGGAGAGGGAGAGGGAGAGGGAGAGAGAGAGAGAGGGAGGGAGAAATAGAGAGAGACAGAGATATATAAATAGATAGATAGACAGAGAGAGAGAGAGAGAGAGAGAGAGAGAGAGAGAGAGAGAGAGAGAGAGAGGGAGGGAGAGAGAGAGAGAGAGAGAGAGAGAGAGAGAGAGAGAGAGAGAGAGAGAGAGAGAGAGAGAGAGAGGGATAGTGGGGAGGGAAGGAGGGAGGGAGGGAGTGTAATTGAATAAGTGAGTGAGTCAGGGAAAGACAGAAAGAGAGAATAAAACAAAGAGAGAAAGAAAAGAATACAAACAAAGAGCTCACCAAAAGCTCAACAGACAAACAAACAGAAAAAAAACCTTCCACCCCAACAGCCACCGCCACCCTCTGACATCCTGACCTATAGCACTTCCGGCTGAGATCCCACGGGGCGAAAGATCCTGATAAAACATGGATGAAGAGCGACATTCTCTGGTCACGTGACTCGCTGCCACACATCCGGGTCTCTCTCTCCCAAACGCCGGCGGCGCTCGGGGGCGAAGGAAAAATTATGTCATTTGTCATCATTGTTTGTTTTGAAATGGACGCGAACGGGTAGTTTTTATGTCTTTTTTTCTGGAAAATAGGTAGAAGGATGTTTTGAAATAATTGTTCATTGTTTAGGATAAAGAAAAAATGTGTGCTTCAAGAAACACACACACACACTTTTTTTTTCGAAATGCATATCCTTGAAAAGACAAAGAAAAAAATGTTTCGTTTCAAAGAGAGAACCAAAAATAATGTTTCGTCTTCAATGAAACAGTTTCGGGAAATAGTTAAGCATATCGAGCAATGTTTAATAACTACAAATATCCAACTCAGATTGCATTATTTCAACATCCAATATTCGAATAACATTTCGTGTTTTTTCCTCAAGGTTTACAGATAACTTGCTTTCGTGAGGTTAATAAAGAACACTTAAACATTTCCAGTGGCATTACTAATGATAACGATAATGGTGATAAGGATAAAACAATAATAACAGTAACAACAATATTGATAATAACAATAAATACTATCAATAATGATAATGAAAATGTAATGAGAATGACGAAGATCATAACGATAACGATATGGTGACAATAACAACCACAACAACAACAACAACAACAAAAGATAAATGATCTTGAAAACAAATACAATAACGATCAAAATCTAAACCACCCATTAACCGGTACGACATAACGACCCTAACAACGTCGTTCGTCTGCCGGGAACAAGCAAACCGTCCTCGGCTAACGACTCGGAGGCTAATTAAGACCCCGGGGAAAGGTAATTAGCGAGGCCAATTAACAAGAGAAGGTCTGAGTTGTTTGTATGTATGTCTGTCTGAGGCGTTTCTTTGTTTGTGGTATTGTGTTGGTCGGGGTGGCGGTGGCGGGGGCGTGGGCGGGGGCGGAAGGATGGTGCGGTAAGGGGTTATGGTGTGGGTGGTGTGGTGATTGATGATTGGTGATGACGCTGAGGATATGATAATAGGTGATCATTACCCCCAGCAGTAACAGGTTAGAACGAGAAGGAACAGATGAAGAACGAAAGGAGGACAGGGGAACAGATGAAGAAGGAAATAAGGACACGGGAACAAATAAAACAATCAATAAAATACACATACGACACTACGGCATCTGGAACCAATAGATGGATAATGCCTCCCACATGGGTTGCGATAGACAACCACTATTAATACCATCCATATGACCCTGGGCGGTGAAACACTGCTTTTACCACGCCATGGTGACGTATGGTACCGCAATGTGGACGTATAGTGATGACTGAGAACTGAACTAATATGATCCATATTACTTGTTTGATTCATTATTACTTACTGTTTTATCCAAGTACAATGCTTGGTATTAAATTGTGTTAAGTGACAGGTAACGGTGATGCTAATTGTGAACGCGTAACGCTTTCAATATATACGAGAGTGAATTTTACACTGTCGTATCAGTCCTTATATTGGCCCATCAACGGTGGCAACAGTGATGGTGGTGATAATTAGTGATGATCAGTGATGATTCGGAAGATATGGTGATTGTGGTGATGGTATGGTGATTGGTGATAGTGGTGATGATTGGGGATAGTGGTGGTGACGATGCGGAGGGTATGGTGATTGGTGATAATGATAATGAAGCTGAAGGTGATGATTCTGACGATAAAAAAAAAACAATAAAAATAACAATAATAAACATAAAGAGAACACGAAAAGAAGACAAAGACAATAAACGAAGACGAACAGGAAAAAAATAAAGGTAAAATACATAAAAAAAGTAAAAATAAAAGAACACGAGATAAAGAAAAAGACAGAAATATATATATATATATATATATATATATATATATATATAGAGAGAGAGAGAGAGAGAGAGAGAGAGAGAGAGAGAGAGAGAGAGAGAGAGAGAGAGAGAGAGAGAGAGAGAGAGAGAGAGACAGAGAGAGAGAGAGAGGATTAAAAGAAAATCACAGGGTGTGGCAGACCCTCAGAGACAACCAAATATTATGCACGTATCCCTTGATAGAGGGGGTGGAGGATGGGAGGGGTGGTAAGGAGGGGGAGGGGGGTATGGGAAGGGGGAAGAAGGGAAGGGAGGGAGTGTTTGGCGGGGAGAGGGGGAGGGGGAGGGGTGTGTGTATATATATAGAGAAGGGGGGGGGGGGATAGCGAAAGAATATGTGGAAGGGAGGGGGAGGAGACAAGAGGAAATGTGGGGGGGTTGAAGATAAGGAGAGGTGGAAGGAGAGCAGGAAAAAGGGGGGGGGGGAGTAGCAAGAGGATGTGTGTGTGTGGGGTGGGGATAGAAGATCGAGATTTCGAGAAAAATAGGTAGACAGGCACATGAAAAGACAGAAGAGATAGACACAGAAGAGACAAAGTTGGAGCCAACAGAGGGATGGAGGCGGGGAGGGGGGAGGGGGGAATATAAGAAATTGATAAACAAAACAAAACAAATATATGTCTATATATATATCGCAAAAAATAAACATGGAAATCCAAGCATATATAATGCAAATAAGCAACGTGGCCGTCATTCAATGCAATAAGTTGTAAATCTGGACCACCCACTCCCTACGACCCCCTCCCCCCCTTCCCGTCGAGGGGGGGGGGCCCCCTTCCCCCCTCTCTCCCTCGCCTCTCTACTCCTCTCCGCCCCTTCGTCGAGAGGGGGGGGGGGGGGGGGGGGGGGGGTGTGGGGAGGGAGAGCCAATAAGGATAGCGAGAGATTGTAATTAAGTGGCCGAAAAAAAGCCGGTCATGATTACAATCGCTATCACACTATCTCTGCCCTATAATTGTTTATCTTTTTAAATAGGTATCCTATCGCGATTCTCTATTTTTTAAAGACTTTCTATTAATAATTTTGATTGTAGGTTAATATTCTTACTGCCTTTATCATTACTGTTGTAACAATCATCACTAAGGAGACAGTGTTGGTTTATCTGTCATTAAGAAATAACTAAACCATATTAAGAACAGTAAATAAAAAATGACATCAATAACACTCACAATAAGGGCGAATGACAAGGAAATCGAATGAAAACTAGACTGCAATTATAATCAACATAATTACCATGATCGAGAAGGATGACAAAACACAATGCTACATAATTCATAACTGAAAAATACCACCGGGTGACATTTGCAATCTCCTTCCTTTAATAAAACTCGGATAATGTGAACTTCATCCCCCGATTATTTATCTTGCATGTCAACTTCTGTCTGTCACCAGGTGTAGCCAGACCTCCTTCGGGACTCAGAAAGGAGCTGATTCCAAGGACATTTCTGTGCGTCTGGAAATAACTGACGTTCAGAAAAGTTTTGTAATATATGTAGCAAGATCTGATTTGATTTTTCTGGTTTCGTTTTGTTCTGTTGATTTTGTTGTTGCAGAGTTGTATGTATATATGTATGTATGTATGTTCCGAATCAACATCATTACCTTCCTAGCATGCGAGCGGAACTGAAAACTGTCCACGATATTTTTTTTTTGTCTTCGTAAATAACAAATGCAGACCTTTTCGATATCAAAGTACAACAACCATTTCCGAAGTCCTTATACTGAAAGACTCCAAGAGACTGCCTGAAGTATGAAAGCTTTTCTGAATGGCATTACTTCAGAAACGTGTTTTATTCAAGACTGGCGTCCCACAAGGCAGTCTCTTTGTGCTCATTCAGTTCCCTAATCTTCTGTTTACGATCAGAAGATTCTTGGTTAATTTGAATACTATAGACGGTACCATTAGCGCTCGAGGTGTGTGTGTGTGTGTGTTTGTGTGTGTGTGTGTGTGTGTGTGTGTGTGTGAGGGAGGAAGGGAGGGAAGGGAGAGAGAGAGAGAGAGAGTGAAAGTGAGAGTAAGAATAAGAGAGAGACAGATAGAAGAGAGAGAAACCCATCATAAAAGAAAAAAAAAAAAAAATGGACAGGGTACACAGCCTCCATCCATCCTCACCCCCCCATCAATCCTCTCTATCTCTCCCCAACACAAATTAGCCTTCCTTACTTCTACCATCGCCAACAAGACGCCAAACGCGATACCAAACAACCTGTCAGGCAAACATTTACAAAAGAACCATACAATACATTGACTTCTGAACCACCTCGTTCGGGTGATCGCACCGAATTGGTCTTTACTGAAGGGTCTTCTTTCTTCGTTGTTGTTATTGTGTAAGTTAGCTTTTTTTAATTAAAGATGCATGGAGGTATATAGTAGAACACGGGTACTGCTATTTGTTAAACATTTAAAAATCGAATTTGCATTATATTTATACACACATGCATGCGTATATATATTTACACACACGAAAGCACACACACACACGCACACACACAAACACGTGGAGGGAGGGGTGGTGAGCCGGGGGAGGGAGTATGAATGAACCCCCCTTCCCCCCTATTACCCCGCCCCCCCGCCGGGTTCTCGAGACAACACGAGCACCGCACCTGTTGCTTCCACGGAGGCTCACGTTACACGGCCGGCGCCTTACGTAAGCCCTGGCCTGCGGCCGCCGACGCCAGCGCACGAAACACCGCGCCGGCCCGGAAGCGAATGGGCTTGATGATGGTGATGATGATGGTGATGATGATGATGGTGATGATGATTATGGTGATGATGATGATGGTGATGATGATGATGGTGGTGATGATGATGATGGTGATGATGATGATGATGATGATGGTGATGATGATGGTTATATACTAATGATAGTCATAATGATAACAAAATAATAATAATAATGACAATGATAATTATCGTTGTGTATAATAATACAGTAGTAGTAACAATAATTATGACAACTAAAATATTAATAATAATAATAAAGATCAAGATAATGAGAATGGGTATATGTACAGGAAGAGAAACGAAACATAGCCAGAGAAGAAAAAAGATAGAGAAAAATAGTAGGAAGGAGAGAGAGAGAGAGAGAGGGAGAAAATCAGGTGGCACAGATTACTGTATCTGTATTATCACACCAGTGATGACAAAACACTGTAGACCTAGCCCCCCCCCCCCCCCCCCCCCCCCCCCCCCCCTCTCCCCCCCCCCCCCCCCCCCCCCCCCCCCCCCCCCCCCCCCCCCCCCCCCCCCCCCCCCCCCCCCCCCCCCCCCCCCCCCCCCCCCCCCCCCCCCCCCCCCCCCCCCCCCCCCCCCCCCCCCTCCACCCCCCCCCCCCCCCCCCCCCCCCCCCCCCCCCCCCCCCCCCCCCCCCCCCCCCCCCCCCCCCCCCGTCTTCATATGCGGAGCAGTGATTAATTGTAACTCGACTTGTCTCTATCGACGGCTGAGTAACCGGCCTCGTAGATCCAACTGCCGATGCTAAATAATTACAATTCATAATTGGTGTCATTATTATCATTATTTTTATATCAGCTTTTAACCCCAATAGGGAAGGTAGATGTTATCTAAATACATCTCTAACAAAACAAAACAAAAAAAACTCACACAAACATAAAGTACACATATGCAAATATAAACACACGCACGCCAACATTATTACACAAACATATATGAATACATCAATACATATGTAAACAAATACACCTGGACAAACATAAACAGGCACAGACACACGCGAGCATTAATATACACACGTAAGCATAGACATACGCACGCAAAAAACAAAATCACACTCAGATATGAATACATACTCACCCAAATATATACGTATACTGACATACTGAAACACACACACACACACATACACACACACACACACACACACACACACACGCACGAAAACACACACACATGCAAACAAACAAACACACACACGCACACATATACACATACACAAAAGGAGGAAGAGAAGATGGAGAAGGAGGAGATGGAGAAGAAGAAAAAAGAAGACGACGACGAGAAGATAGATGAAGAAGCCAACGAGAAGGAAGAAGAAGAAGCGAAGAAGAAAAGGAATAGGAAAAAAGAAAAGAAAAAGAAGAGGAGGAGAAAAGAGAGAGTTTACCTGGAGGCAAGAGGGGAAGGGGAAGAGGAGGAGGAGGAGGAGGAGGAACACGCATGCAAACACAGCAGTCCCAAGACAAAACCAAAACAGCCAGGCTCCCAACCACACATTCACCACACATGCACCACACATTCACCACAACCACAGTGAGGCCACGTACGCCCTGCCTTCAGTGAACATCTGAACTTGAAACCTCTGTTTCAGCTTCAGTGACAGGGCGCAGTAGGAGGAGGAGGGGGAGGTGGGGGTAGGGTAGGGGTGAAAGTAGGGGAGGGGGAGAGTGTAGGAGGGGAGGTGTAAGGGTAGGAGGAGGAGGAGGTGGTTGTGGGGGTAGGGGGAGGTGGAGGAGGAGGAGGAGGTGGTGGGGTGTAGGATGGGAGGAGGAGGAGGTGATTGGGGTAAGGGCGGTACAGGGGGGGGGGGGATAGGTAGGAGGAGGAGGAGGAGGTGGGGGTAGGAGGAGGGGTAGGGTGTAGGAGGAGGAGGAGGTGGGGGTAGAAAGAGGGGTAGGGTGTAGGAGGGAGAGGGGTAGGATGGGAGAAAGAGATGCTGGGGGTAGGGGCGGTGCAGGGAGTGTAGGAGGAGGAGGAGGGGAAGATTAATAATAAGAAATAGAAATTGAAGAGAGAGAAACAGAGAGGGAAGAAGTAAAAAAAAATAATAATTGGTATATACAGATAGAGATTAAGAGATGAAGAAAGGGAGAGAGAGAGAGAGAGAGAGAGAGAGAGAGAGAGAGAGAGAGAGAGAGAGAGAGAGAGAGAGAGAGAGAGAGAGAGAGAGAGAGAGAGAGAAGGTGGTGATAGTAAGAGAAAACGAGAGTGAGAGGAGTAACCAACACTATAACTAGCACTGTAACCAACCCTGTATCCAACACCATAGCCAAATCACAAACCAAAATACCATTACCAAAGCACTATAACCAAGACAACCAAACCACCACAACCAAAACACCATACCCAAATCAAGAATGTGCAAGAAAAGAAATGTTGCTCATGGCCAGATTGCAGGTATGTGCACAAAGGGTCATGAACCGACGTGCATCTTTTTTGCATGATTCTTCGCTAATGACAGTCTCTGGCAGACACGGTCATGCAGTCGGGTGAAAGAATATAATGTATCTATCGGTCTATCTACTTAATGATAATGTTGATGGTGAGGATGGTGATATGTTATCATTATCACTATTCAGGTCATGGTAATTATGAGACTAATGAGCCTAATCATTATTACTAATACTATCGTTCTTATTACTATATTTACTATCATTGTCAATACTATCATAATTATTCTTATCTTTTCATCATTACTACCATCACCATCATCATCACAACCATTATCACCATTACTAATACGATCAATATAATCATCACTCTTATTCCAATCAAAGATAACAGATCTGACACTTACTCAACAAACAAAACGAACAAGTGAACACAAAAACAAGTCAATAAACAAATAACTTCAGAACATGCAAATTTCTGAATCATCGGACGATATGCAAATAAGTATTTTGCATATCTATTACAAGGCGTCGCGACACAAGACACTCTGATATCAGAAGATTGGGAGTCGATGATGAAGAAAAAGATAAATGATTTTGATAATGAGAGTGATTGCGATGATGATAATGTTAACAATGATGATAATGATAATGTTAACAATGGTGATGATGATAATGATAAAATTATAAAAATGATAATAATAATAATAAATATACCAATAATTACAATAATTATTATAATAATCATGATAATAATAATAGTAATAACAATCACAATAATAATACCATTAATAACAATGACACTAACAATAATAATTATAATAATAACAACAGTAACACTGATAACGAGATGATGACATCGAAAATTGATAACAATAATGACGAACAATAAGAATGATAACATTGACAATGAAATAGCAATAATGATCATAATGATAAAAACACTGACGACAAAATTAATCCCCACCACATCAAACCTCATTCATTCTCAAAAAAACAATAATAATAATAATAATAATAATAAAAAAAAAAAAATAAAAAAAAATAAAAAAAAAATAAAAAAATAAATAAAAAATAATAATAAAAATAAAACCCGAAAAAAATTATTTCGTTTGTTTGTTTGTTTGTTTGTCAGAACAGCAATGCGACGCAGTTTCCTCCTCACCACCTTGGCAAGATACAGCTCTTACAAGCAGCGTGTTGTGTTGTCTTCCAGTTTAAGGCCTTGAGCGCCTCGTAATAGCTTTCAACCCTGACAGCGGATTGCCGCGTCTCTCCGAATTGAACTCGCTTGAACGGCATGGGAGGAGGGGGGGAGGGAGGGGGGTTATGGAAGGAGGGAGGGAAGGAGGGAGGGAAGGAGGGAAGGAGGGGGGGAGGGAGGGAGGGGGGGGAGGGAGGGAGGGGGGGGGGGAGGGAGGGGGGGGGAGGGAGGGAGGGAGGGAGAGGGAAGGAGGGAGGGAAGGAGGGATGGGAGGGAGGGAGGGAGGGGGAGGGAGGGAAGGAGGGGGGGAGGGTGGGAGGGAGAGGGAGGGAGGGAGGGAGAGGGATGGAAGGAGGGAAGGAGAGAGGGAGGGAGAGGGATGGAAGGAGGGAGGGAGGGAAGGAGGGAGATAGGGAGGGAGGGAGGAAAAATGAGAAGGAGGACGGGAGGGAGAAGGGAAGGGGGGATGGATAGGGAGGGAGGGAAGGAGGGAAAATGAGAAGGAAAGAGGGAGGGAGGGAGGAATGGAAAAAGAGAGAGAGAGAGGGAGAGGGAGGAAGGGAGGGAGGGAGAGGGAGGAAGGAAGGGAGGGAGGGAGGGAGGGAGGGAGGGAGGGAGGGAGGGAGGGAGGGAGAGGGAGGGAGGGACGGCAGAATAGAGAGAGGGAAAAAAACAAAAGGGGTGGATGAAAAGGGAAATGGAAAGAGAGAGAGCGAGAGTGGGAATAAGGGAGGGGGAGGGAGGAAAAGCAAAAAAAAAAGAAAAAGAAAAAAAAGAGAACAAAGAAAAGGAAAAAAAAAGAAAAAAAGGAAAAAAGAAAGGAAAATAGGAAAAAAAGGAAAAAAAAGAAAAGCAGGAGGACGGCGTAGAAGGAGAAAAAAAAGGAAAAAAAAAAGGGAAAAGAAAAAAAAAAAAGAAGAAACCAAAAAAAAAGAAGGGAAGTATTGGAAGGGAAGAAGAAAGGGAGAGGAGAGAGAGGGAGAGAGGAGGAGAGAGAGAAGATAAGCGAGGAGAAAGAGGGAGGCGGGGGATGACAGGGTGTGACAAGGGGAGGGGAGAGAAGAAAGGAGCGGAGGGGTGAGAGCGGAGAAGGAGGGGGGAGAGAGAGGAAAAGGAGTTGAGGGGAGGAGAAGGAGCACGGAGGGCGGACGAAGGGGGATGAGAAGAAGGGAGGGAGTGGAGGAGAACGATATGAAGGAGGGTCGGGCAGAGAGGAGGGAGGAGAAAACGTTTCCTAAGGAGGGGAGGGAGAGAAGAGAGGGAGGGAGGTGAGGAGAACCGCGGGGGAGAGAGCAACGGGGGAGGGAAGGAGAGGAGAGAAAGCGAAAACGGCCGTAGAAGCAGGTAAGATCGGAGCAGGAGGAGGGGAGAGAGAAAGAGACGAGAGCGAGGAATTCGGGAGAGAGGAGAGAGGTGGAGGTAATGAGAAGAGGTTGAGTGGGAGGAGGGTCAGAGGGAGAAAAGAGGGGGATGAGGTGGGAGTTGAGGAGAAGAGGAGAAGAGAACACGTGGAGGAAGGGAGGGAGGGGGAGAGGCAGAGGAGAGAGTGGGAGCGAGGATGAGGGAAGAGAAGGAGAGAGGAGATGAGAGAGTGAGGAGATAAGGGAGGGAGGAAAAAGAATAGAAAGAGAAGGAGGGTAGGAGAAGTGGGAGGGAAGAAGAAGAGGAGGGGAGAGAGGGAGGGAGAGGGAGAACGGGAGGTTGGGAGGAGACAAGAAGGAGAAAGAAGAAAGTGAAGAGCGGACGAGAACCGAGAAGAGGGACAGAGGGAAACGGAGAGAGGAAGCGAGTGAGGAGGGAGGAGAAGGGCAAGGAGAGGGAGAGGGGAGTTGAAGAGAAGAGAGAAGGGAGAAAATGAGAGGAGAGAGAGGATGCAGGGAGAAGCAGGGGATGGAGAGGAGAGGAGAGAGAGAAGATAGAGAAGAGGAAAAGGGAGAGAAGAGGAGAGAAGAGGGAGGGGTGAGAGGGAGGGAGAGAACGATAGAGAGAGAGAGAGAGAGAGAGAGAGAGAGAGAGAGGAGGGGGAGAGACGGGATGAGAAAAGCGAGAGAGAGAGAGAGAGAGGAGGGGAGGAGTGAGACAGAGGTGAGATGCGGGCCGGGAGGGAGGGAGGGAGAGGAGACGA
>NW_028234425.1:2854327-2864327 GCF_977035675.1 Penaeus japonicus | reverse complement strand
AGAGGGGAAGGAGATTGATAGTGAGAGGAAGGAGAAAGAGAGAGAGGGAAAGGAGGAACGAGCGAGAGGGAGGCGCATGAGCAGGGGGAAGGAGAACAGATAGAGAGGCAGGAGCCCGAGAGCAGAGGGAAGTGAGAACGCGAGAGTAGGGAAGGAGCAACGAGAGAGAGGGAAGAAGAACGCTCGCGCGAGAAGCGAGAACAGTAGGAGAGGGGACGGAAGAATGATAGAGAGGGAAGGCAGAAAGGTAGCTAGGGAAGGAGAAGAGAGCGGGCAGGTGGAAGAGAGAAGGAAAGGGACGAAGTAGAGCGATCGCCCTGGGCGGACGGTACGCGAGCCACCCGGACAGAGGTACGAGAGAGAAAATGGAGAGGGAGAAAAGCACATGGAAGAGGGAGGCAAGAGAGAAAGGGCAGAGGGGGCGAGAAAGGGCGAGGTGGGACGGAGAAGGGAGAGGGAGAGAGAGCAGGGAGATGGAAGCGAGAAAGGAGAGGGGGAGCGGAGCCGGGAGAGGGGCGCGCGCGCAACGGGAGAGGGCGAGAGAAAGGGCGCGGGCGGGAGGAGGCACGGCGCGGGCGAGAGGGACAGGGGGGGGGGGGCGCAAAGAGACGGGCTGGGTGGAGCAGCGAACGGGGGAGCGGGTAGCGAGAAAGGGAGAGGGCAGCGCAGACAGTGGGGGCGGGGGGGCGCCACGCGACCAGGGCGCGGGAGACAGTCGACGGGGGGGGCAGACCGATGACGCGCGCGGTGACGACACGAGAGACAGGGGGGGGGAGCACACGCTACACACGGTAGCGGAGAGCGACGCCGGGGGGGGTGCGAAAGCGCAATGGATCGGGAGCCGAGAACGTGGGGTGGAGACAGCTGCCGCCGCGATGGGAGACCTACCGCGACCCACCCCCGGGTTTTTTTCTCCCTCTCCCTGTCTCTTTCTCCCTCTCCCTGGTTCTTTCTCCCTCTTCCTTTCTCTTTCTCCCTCTCCCTGTCTCTCTCTCTCTCTCCTTCTCCATCTCTGTCCCGTCCTTCTCTCTATCCTTTCCTTTTACCTTCAACATTTCCTCTTAATCTCCCTTCTACCTACGCTACTCCCCCCCTCCTTCCCTTCTCCTCACCCTAAACACATCCTATCCTAAAATCTCACCCTAAAATCCCACCTTAAATAAAGGGAATCGCCAACCCCCCCCCCCCTTTTCCACGAACGAGTCACGTGATCCCATTGCTTGGAGGTCGAGTTGTAACAATAAAAGAGTTTGGGTCCGCGCGCGCTGCCTGACTCTCCTCGAAAACCAGTTTTGGCCCAGCGGTCTCTTTTCGCGCCATTTTTTTTTTATGTATTTATTTTTCCATCATCTATCATTTGTTTTTCTTCTTCTCTTCTTATCGCTCCATCGAGTGGGTGACTCTGACGTTTCCGAGAGGATGCGGGAATAGCGTGAAACGTGTTGTTGTGAGTGAAATGAGAGAAGATATTCAAGCGTGGCTGGAGGAAGAGTATAAAGAACCCGCGGTATGGATGGTGTTTAATTTTTATTAATTATTGTTATTTATCTTATGTTTAATTTTGTTTGTTTTTTTTTTTGTTCCTCTAACCTTTTTTTTTTATTATTCTTTTGTACTATGTTTATTTTTTTTTTTAATTCTAGTTGTATTTGTTTTCTTTGTTTAGTGGTATTTGGGTTTATTTTTATTTTTTTATAAGTCTTGATTTTTATATTTTTTATTTACTGATGTTGTTTGATTTTAGTTTTTTTTTTTATTGTTGTTTTTGCGTTTTTTTTGTTTTTCTTTATTTATATAGTTTTTAATCCCCCGTTATTTAGTTCATTTATTGTTATTTTTAATTATTTTTTTTATTTTTTATATTTGGGTGAGCACCACCCCCGGGACGGCTGGTCGGCCCACAAGGGAACGGTATACGGCACGGAAATTGGTTTGGCGAGTCTCCCCCCCATCCAACCCCCCCATCCCCACTACGTCTTGGGGACGTCTCTACACCAAAATAACCCCAAATTACATAATACCTAAAACCCCCACCTAACAATACCCCCAAACAACCACATACCCCCCACCCCCAGTACCACCCCCCCCCCCATAACAACCCCCTAATAAAAATTGATAGAGGGGGGGGTGTGGGTGGGGGAGGGGGAATAGTGGGGGGGCGTGTAGGTTGGTGGTATTTTTTGTGAAGGTTTTGATTTTTTGGGCTTTGTGTGTTTTTATGGGGTTTTTTGTTGTTCGGGTTTTTGTTAGTTGAAAAAAAACGTAAAAGAACGGTGGTGGGTTGTTAATTTGTAATTGAGTCCGGAGTGTGTCGGTGACTATCGGTGTGTGTGGTGTATGTTTGAAACAAGGTTGTTTGACTACAATGATGGTTCTCGGGGATGGTAGGGTTCAGATACCCCCAGCCCCCCTACAGTACACGCTTACAATCCCACCATAAATTTTGTTCTTTGTCAAAAATAAAAAAAACACACAATCTCACATGTTTCTTTCTTGATTTCTTTGATCTTTATTAATATCATCTACTATATTAATATCCTCCCCAAAAAAAAAGGGCCTACACCCCCCCCCCCCCCCCCCCCCCCACCCCCCCCCCCCGATCCCCCCCCCCCCCGCCCAACCCCCCTCCCCCCCCCCCCCCCACCCCAAACCCCCACCCCCCCCACCACCCCCCCCCCCCACCGCACCCCCAACCCCAACCCCCTCCCCCACCCCTCCGTCCCCCCCCCCCCCCCCCCCCCCCCCTTCTTTCCCTCCCCTTCCCCCCCCCCCCCCCCCCCCCCCCCCCTCCTCCCCCCCCCCCCCCCCCCCCCTCGCCCCCCCTCCTCCCTGCCTCCCCCCCCCACTCCCCCATCACCACACACAAAAAACAAAAAACACAACAAACACACAACCCCCAAAAAAAAAAACACAAAACAACACCACCACAAAACAAAAATAAACAAAAAAACACATAACCCAACAACACAACAATCTAACCAACACAACCAACAAAACCCCCAAAAAAACACACAACACCAAACACAAAAACCAAAAAAAACCCAACAACACCTCAAAAACAAAACCACAAAACAACACATACCAAACACAACAAACAACACCCCACACACCAAAAAAACAAAACAACATTAAATTCACTAAAACAAAGCCCTCAAAGAAAAAAAAAAGATAAAGAAAAAAAGATAAAGAAAGAAGGAGAAAGGAAAGAAAAGAAAAGAAAGAAGAAAAACAAAAAAAGAAGAGAGAAGAAAAAAAGAAAAAAAAAATAGAAGAGAGAAGAAGAGAAAAAAAAAGAGAAGATAAAAGAAGATAAAGAAGCAAGAACAAAAAGAATAAAAGAAAGTAAGAAAAAAAAAAAAGGAAAAGTCAAATGAAAAAGAAAAAAAAGCATGAGAAGAGAGAAAAATTAAGCGTACAGAAAGAAAAGAAAAAAAAAAAAAAAAGAAAAAAAAGAGCAAAATAGATTACTATGGCCCTGATTTTGGAAAAGTCCCGGAGTTTTTTCCCCCCCCCCTCCCCCCCTCCCCCCGCCTTTTACGTAACACCTTGCATGGATTGCCACCTGCGTTTACGTTAAGGTTAAAATAGTGAATGAAAACGGTATAAAGAAACTGGTTCTCGCCGGATTGGGGATTGGTGTTAATGGGCGATTTTTTTTTAAGGATTGCTAAACGCGAGAGAGGGAGGGAGGGAGGGAGTTGTGGGATGAGAGATGAAAAGGGGAAGGGGAGAGAGAGGGAGAGAGGAGAGTGAAGGGCCGGAGGAGAGAGGAGAGGGAGAGAGAGAGAGAGAGAGAGAGAGAGGATGAGAGGCGATGAGAGAGAAGAGAGAGGATGTGAGACGACTGGAGAGGAAGTGAGGAGAGAAAGAGGTTGTGAGAGGGAGAGAGAGGAGAGAGAGGAGGGGGGGAGAGGATGTAGGAGTTCGAGAGGAGAGAGAGAGGGGGGGGGGGGATTTGCAGACAGGCTGACAGATAGACCGAGAGAGGGAGAGAATCATAAAATGAGAGAGAGAGAGAGAGAGAGAGAGAGAGAGAAAGAAACTAAAATTTTCTTTTTCTTTCATAAGATTCATTACCTTAAATGTCTCAACAGCCATTAATATTCTTCATCTCCTTTCCAAATTTACAAAATAAACAATCTTAATCGTCCAAAAATACCTTCGAACCGAGATCCGGTCAACCTCAGGATCCCAAGATGTCGCCAGACAATATTCCCATTTTCTCTGGCGATGCCCTCAGGGGAACAAAAAAGAAAAAGGTAAAAAAAAGAAAGACAAAAGAAGAAGAAAAAGAAAAGAAAAAAAGAAAAGAAAGAAAAAAGAAAGAGAGAGAGAGAGAGAGAGAGAGAGAGAGAGAGACGGAGCGATGAGAGGAGAACGAGGGAGGTGGAGGGAGGGAGGAGAGGGAGGGCGGGGAGAGAGAGAGGGTGAGGAGAGAGGGAGGGAAAGAAGGGGAAGAGAGAGAGAAAGAGAGAGAGAAGAGGGAAGAGGAGCGAGAGATGAAAGAGATTAGGTGAGATGAGTATGAGTGTTTGAGAGATTCGAGATTGCACAAGTTTGAGGATGTAAATAGATGTTGAGACGAATGAGGAAGATGATGAATGATGAGATAATGATCCGAGAGAGATTGAGAGAGAAATTAGATATTATCTTAAGTATATATTATAATATATTATATATTATTATATGATTATTAGTATATATATATCTATATATTACTAGTATTATAAAATATATGCATGTGTGTTTTTAAATATATATATATATATATATATATATATATATATATATATATATATATATATATATATACATATAAGTAAGATACGGACCAATAATAAGCACAAGTCATTACGAGATGATTTGCAAGAACGACGGATAGAAACCCGATTCCGGCAGACGTTTCGAACGAAATTGAGAGAATAAATATCCAACCACAGAGATGAAAAAATATATATAAATAATGAGGGGAAAATAATAATAAACCATAACATTGAAATACAGAGCAAATGCAATAAAAAAAAATATATATAAATAAATAAAATGCAACATTCATAAACCACAACATTCAAATGCACCAACAAACAAAACCTCCATAGAATACAACAACAACAAAAAAAGTAAACAAATCAAACGCAACGGTCCTGAGCCTAAAATCAAACTAAAACGAGGCAATATCAACAAAGAAGGTACTCGTGGGAGGAGGGTACTCACCAAAGTCTGCTCGTATTGGCGGAATGCTTCGTCTGTGTCATCGTCGTCTTCCTCTTCCTCGGATTCGCCGGGTGGGATCTTCCAGCTGACGGACATCTTGGTGTCAGGAGGGTGTCAGAAGGACGAAAGGTCGGTGTCAGGAGGATGAAAGGCCGGTGTTTGGAGGACGCAAGACCGGTGTCAGAAGGACGAAAGGCCGGTGTTAGGAGGGCGTAAGGTCGGTGTTTGGAGGACGAAAAAGAGTCGGTTTAAGGTCGTCAGGAGGAGGGAAGGAACGAAAGGCGGTGTCAGGTGACGCCTCAAAAGGACGGTGTCAGCGTGGACGCATATAGAACGTGTCAAGAGGACGTCGGGCAGGTACGTCAGGCCGGGCAGCTCACGGTGTCACGGACGGAGTGTGACGCGGACGGATAGAAGAAATCTTCCTTTGTTATTTCAGGGTTGGATCAAGAGTTTCCCGCTCTTAAAATCCGTTTGATGATTTTTATTTTGCGAACCTTTTTCCTTCGGCGGAAAGAGGCTAGGGTTAAACACTGCAGGAGATCCTGAACGAAGAGAGCACCTCAAGAGCCCCTTTCTCATAGCACCCTTGCGACAGGGCAGCCGCTTAGAGATCCCAAGACGCTCGCCGCATCGCTTCGCTCGCTCGGCGGGCGCAGGACAGCAGGCAGGAGACAGGGGTTATCCGTGGGCGGGTCGCGGGGATAGAAACTCGGGCCCCCCCCGCTCCTTCCTCTGCCAAGGTCAGCGCAATTAGCTCGCTTCAGTTCACTTTCGAGAGCGCTCAGTAACAGCAGCAAGCACCAGCTGGCCACTGGTCAGACCGGGTCAGCAGGTGTTGGACGTACGTCGTGACCTACGCCTGCCCTGGAAGCTGTATGCCACGAAAGGTCACTTGCTTCGGTGTATGTATGGCGGCTGGGACGGTGGGTTTTTTTTTTTGTCTGAGCGGCTCCGGAACTCCACTCGAGATACGCGCACACTCGTCGCTAAAAGTGACATCAGCGGACCTACCGTCTGAGCCGGCTTCAGTCTTTCGGGAAGTAGTACAGGACGCGTCGACTGACTGACTATCGCCCTCCGCTTCTTAAATGTCCATTAAACACATTACGTAAAACCAGCGCAGCTTTGAGATCGGGAGGTCACTTATCTCGAAGCGTTATCGCATTTATCTTCAAAGACAGACATGCGAGATACTACAACCTGAGTGGGAGGGATGGGGGGGAGGGAGGGGGGAGGGAGGGAAGGGAGAGGGAGGGGAGGGAGGGAGGAAGAGGAGGGAAGGGAGGGCGGGGCGGGAGGGGGCGGGGGGGGGAGGGAGTGGGGTGGGGGGAGGGAGGGAGGGGGGAGAGGAAAGAGGGAGGGGGAGGGAAAGGGAGAGGGGAGGGAGCCCCAGCAGGAGGGACGAGAGGGAGAGAAAGATAGATTTACAGAATCCTTATCATCTAAAAGGCACTCGAGATATCACAAAGTGGGTCGCCCTGGCGTTTCTCTGCAGTGGTGTCCCCTTTGCATGTCACGCGAAAACGGGGTGAATATCAACAAAAACAACAACAACAATCATCAGCACGAAGGCACGGGCGTTTGTTTCCGAGGTTATATGTAAGGCTCACTGATGTTCTTCGGGAAGACTTTTGTCCTGCGATTATTTCCCCTCTGTGTAGCTGGTGAGACGGGCTTCTCATCTGCGGAAGACGAAAAAATACAAAGGATGAAGCAAAGCACAGTAGCAAACAGGAATCTTTGGAGGCGAGGGAAGAGCAAGGGTGGATGCCCTCGCTACCCCTGCTACCCCTCCTCCTCCTCCCCTCCTCTCCACCCCCCTCCTCCTCCTCCTCCTCCTCCTCCCCCCCAAAACCTCCCTCAGCCCTACGTTCTTAACTGATAACAAAGACACTTACCGAGATTTGAAAAAAGGACAAAAAAAAAGACAAAAAAACACGACCGAAAACACAACAACATTTATCTTCGGGAAATTCCACAGCTGGAGTATGTGATCATCCGTGGAATCTCAAACGTGGGCCACGTCTTCCTATCAATAATCAAAACTTCTTATCAATACTCCCAAAGCAGAACGTCAGATCATGATGTTGTCCAGATTATCACCTCGGTCTGGGTCATGTGTGTAGGCGACAAGTCTTTTCAACATCAACACAAAACCTGATTCTCTGGGCGTGCGCGTTAAAAGACCATTATGTATATAAATGTGTAAATTCGCCAGTGATTATTTGTTCCTGTCACTTTGCTCTTTATTATCAGCTGTAACAAAGGGTGAGTGGATGTAGATTAAATTGTTGCTTGTTAGTAGTACGAAAGCTTTTAAAGGACAATAAATAAGTAAAAAAAAGAAAAAGATAAAATTTGAACACACAAAAATACACAAACTAAATATATACTAGCATACCTGTTTACGTAAATTGATGCATAAATAAACATATGCAGAGTGTTTGGGGAGAGACGAGAGAGGGGATGAGAGAGAGAGAGGAGAGGGGATGCAGAGAAGGAGACAAGAGAGGATGAAGAAGGGAGAGGTTGGGAGGAGAGAGGTGGAGAGGGAGAGGCTATTGAAGACGAGAGAGAGAGAGAGAGAGGAGGAAAGAGGAGGGAGGAGATGAGAGAGAGAGAGGAAGTGGATTGGAGAAGAGAGGGGGCGGGGGGGAGAGAGAGAAGAGGAGATGTGGAGAGGAGAAGAGAGAGGAAGAGAGGAGAGACGAAGAGAGGAGAGAGAAGAGGAGAGAGGTGAGAGAGAGAGAAAGTGAGAGAGAGATAGAGGGGGAAAAGAGAGAGAAGAGAAAAAGAGAGAGAGAAGAGAAGATGAGAGGAGAGGGATAGGAGAGAGGAGTAGAGAGAGAGATGGAGGAGGGAGGAAGAGAGATGAGGTGAGGAGGAGAGAGAGAGGAGGGAGTAGAGGGGAGAGTGAGGAGGATGAGAATGGCGAAGCGGGAGGAGGATGAGGGATGAGACAGGTGGAGTGAGAGAGAAGATTGAGAGGGAGTGAAGAGATGCGGGGTTGAGATGGAAAGAAGATCCGAGGAGAGAGAGAGAGGAGATGAGGGGAGATGAGGAGGAGGGGGAGGAGAGAGAGAGAGAGAGGTGAGCGGAGAGAGAGGAGAGCGGAGAGAGAAGGGGGTGAGAGCGGAGAGAGAGAGAGAGAGAGAGAGAGAGAGAGAGAAAGAGAGAGAGAAAGAAAGAGAAAGAAAGAGAAAGAAAGAACGACAAAGAAAAACAAAAAGAGACAGATACAGACAGACATAAAGCATACATATAAACATGAAACAAACACACAAATGGGCGCTTACGCAAAACAAGGAGACCCAAAAAGAAAGACAACAACAACCGTAGAGCGACGTCGTAAAAGTGGAAACCGAACCGAAAGTAATTTAGTGTTATATCACAACAGTGTGCGACACATCAAGACCACCTTGCAACGGAGGAGGAGGAGGAGGAGGAGGAGGAGGAGGAAGAGGAGGAGGGGGAGGAGGAAGGAAGAGGAGGAGGAGGGAGGGGAAGGAGGAAGGTAAGGCGGGAGGGGAGGGGGGAGTGGAGAGGGGAGAAGGGGGGGAGGAGGGGGAGGAGAGGAGGAGGGGAAGGGGAGGAGGAGGAGGGGTGAGGGGGGGAGGGGGAGGGCGAGAGGAGGGGGAGGGTGGAGGAAGGAGGAGGGAGGGGGAGGAGGAGGAGTGGGGAGGAGGGGGAGGGGTAGGGAGAAGGAAAGGGAGAGAGGGGAGAGGGAATAAGCGAGAGGGAAAAGAGGGGAGAGGGGGGGGAGGGGGAGGAGGAGGAGGAAAAGGAGGTAGAGGAGGAGGAGGAGGAGGAAGGGATGAGAGTAGGAGGAGGAGGTACGAGAAAGGATGAGGAGAAGGGAAGGGGGAGAAAAGAGGAGGGGAAAAGGGAAAGAAAATGAGTGGGAAAAAAGAGGGACTATGGAGGGAGAAGAGGGGGGAGAAGATGGGTAGGAGGGAGGAAGGGAGGGAGAGAAAGAAGGAGGAGAGGGGAGGAGGGGAGAAGGAAGGAGAGGGTGAAGAGGACGGAGAATGAAAGAAGAGATAGGAGGAGAAAAGGAGAGAAGGCAACTGGAGGATATAGGAGGAGGGGAAGAGAAGAATGAAGATAGAAAAGGCACGAAAATGGAACAGAGGAATAAGTGGAAGAGGAGGATGAGGTAACAGAAGAGTGTGGGGGAAGAGAAAGAGTAAGTGGGGGGAGGGAGAAGGAAAAATGGCGGAGGAGGGCAGGAGGGAGGAAGAGGTGGAAAGAAGCGGAGAAAAAGAAAAAAATTGAAAGAAGAAGAGGAGGTAAGAGGTTGCAGGCATAGGTGTCGACTGAGGGGGAAGGGCAGAGGGGAGTGTGTGGGGGAGGTGGGGGGTGGGTGGGGGTAGGGGGGGGTTAGGGTATAAAGAGGGGGGGTAGGGCTAAGGGGGAGTGGGGCAGAGGGGTAGGAGAAAAGAAGAAGGATAGTAGGGGATAGTGGTGGGGGGGGCCGAAGGGGCCCCAGAGGGGGGGAGGCAGCGGGGGAAAAAGGTGGGGGATGCTCCTTTGCCAGCAGTAAAGGTTACTCCAACAGCGTGTTGTAAGGTTGTAATGTAAAACCCCATACTCTGTTTTTGCGGTTACACGTGTTTGGGTTTTGGTGTGTGTCCGTGTGTTGTGCGTTGTGGATTTGTGTGTGTGTTTGCCCGTTGTTGTGTTTGGGTGTGTTGAGGTGCGCGAACATATGGTACCAAAAACCGGACCATGTGTAGTCGTGCCTGCATAATGTTTATACATATGACATCTATGTGTGCTTGAA
>NW_028234425.1:2844327-2846827 GCF_977035675.1 Penaeus japonicus | reverse complement strand
GTTGTGTGGTTACGTGGTTGTGTAGTTGTGTGGTTACGTAGTTGTGTGGTTACATGGTTGTGTAGTTGTGTGGTTATGCGGTTATGTGGTTACGTGGTTGTGTAGTTGTGTGGTTACATGGTTGTGTAGTTACGTGGTTATGTGTAGTTGTGTGGTTGTGTAGTCGTGTGGTTGTGTAGTCGTGTGGTTGTGTGGTTGTGTAGTGAGTGGTTGTGTGGTTACGTGGTTGTGTAGTTGTAGTTGTGGTTGTGGTTGTGTGTGTGGTGTGGTTCATACAAGTACTTGTGTATGTACTTGTATGCATACATGTGTATACATGTGTATATAAATGTTTGTCTATATGTATGTCTATATGCATGTCTATATATATGTATATATGTACATACACACGTACATATATACCTACATATATATGCAAACACAAAAACCCACACTCACTGAAGAACACGCGCCCCGCAAATCAAGCTCTCCCCTCAAACAAAACCACCAGCGCAACATATGAGAACCGCCAGCAAACATGAAGACAGGACGCGTGGCATAAGAAGAAAATAAGAGATAAAGTAAGTAAGCATAGCGGGCGTGAAAACAAGGAAAACGTTTATTTGTTTACTTGTTTGCTTCTGTTTTTGCTTCTTCCTGTGTCGGGAGACTTAGTGCAATGTGCAACCCTTTGCTAATGAAAGCTTTGCCGAGGGAGACGAGAGATGTGGGAAGGTGTGTGTGTGTGTGTGTTTATTTTCCGGTTTTTTTCCGTCCTTGAAAATGTCCTTCGTTCTTTCTTTTGTGTTCTCTCGCTTGCTCTCTCTCTTTCTTTCTCACTCGTTTTCCCTCATTCTTTCTTTCTCTTTTTCTCTTTCACTTTCTCTTTCTCTTTATCTCTCTCTCTCCCTGTGTATCTGTCTCGATGTCTCTCTCTCTGTCTCTCTGTCTCGCTATCTCTCTCTCTCTCTCTCTCTCTCTCATTTCACTTTTCTTGCTCCTCTTTTCCCTCTCTTCTCAGAACAATTCAATAACAAGACAAGAACACGTCAGAAACATATCAATAACAACACCACAGAAGAACACCACAGAAGAACCCCACGAGAGAACCCCACGGGAGAACACCACAGGAGAACCCCACGGGAGAACACCACAGGAGAAGACCACGGGAGAACACCACAGAACAGAAGAACACCACGGGAGAACACCCACAGAAAAACAGAACACCACAGGAGAACACAACAGAAGAACACCACAGTATAACACCACAGAACAAAATAACACCACAGTATAACACCACGAGAGAACACCACGGGAGAACAGAACACCACAGAAAAACACCACAGAAGAACACCACAGAACAGAAGAACACCACGGGAGAACACCACAGAAGAACACCGCAGAACAAAAGATCACCACAGAAAAACAGAAGAAAACCACAGAACACCACATGAGACCACCACAGAAGAACACCACAGGAGAACACCACAGGAGAACACACCCGTCGTTCTACCCACTAGGAGCTCCAGGCGGTACACTTTGCCACACTAAAGAAACATACAATTACGGTTACGTAGAGGCTGTGATCTCGCGCACGGCCTAAGGAAAAGGGTAGTTTTTTTTACCGCAAGGCCTAAGTGATTGAAAGTGGTGATGATGGTGATGATTGCGTTGCTATGTAAATGAGAAGGAGTGGTGGGGGGGTTGTGGGTTTGTGTGTGTGTGGCGGGGGGTTGTGAGGGGGGAAGGGGGTTGTGTGTGGGGGAAGGGGGGTGTGAGGGGGAGGGGGTTGGGAGGGGGAGGGGGTTGTGAGGGGGAGGGGGAGGGGGTTGTGAGGGGGAGGGGGAGGGGGTTGTGTGGGGGAGGGGAAGGGGGTTGTGTGGGGGAGGGGAGGGGGTTGTGGGGGGAGGGAGGTTTGTGTGTATGGGGTGGGGGGAGAGGGGGGGAAGGTGAGGGCTTGTGTGTGGGAGCTGTGTGTGTGTGTGTGTGTGTGTGTGTGTGTGTGTGTGTGTGTGTGTGTGTGTGTGTGTGTGTGTGTGTGTGTGTGTGTGTGTGTGTGTGTGTGCATGCGTGCGTGCGTGCGTGCTTGTTTATGTGCGTGAGCGTGTGAAACCTCAAGATCCCTACAAACAACACCACCAACAAAGAAACGTCAAAAATACGAGCACAAGCGCGATCTCCGGCGGCCGACGCCAGCACAGGATGTCGACGGCCTGGAGTCACGTGACCGGGTTGCGCCATTTTTGGGACGGGGGGCCATTTTTCGAGAAAAGCGGGCGCTCGCCTTCGAAAACCTTTGCTCAACGGGAAATGTGCAACGGCGAGAACAAGAGAGGGTTGTGAAATAGCATATATAATAAGCATCGGCGTAAGATGTGAGTAACAGCTAGCGATAATGGCAGTAATGTCATTAATCATAAATGTTATAATAATAATTAACAAATTAAACAATAGTAATGATATCAATAACAAAAAGGCCAACAATAACAACGATACTAACAACAAAAACAATAACAATGAT
>NW_028234425.1:2831827-2836827 GCF_977035675.1 Penaeus japonicus | reverse complement strand
GTTGGTCAGCGCTCGAGCTCGGCGGTCGTCGGTCGGCGGCCACGCTCTGCACGGACCTCAGGCAGGAAATTCTTGCAATTTCTTTCGTGGGGGCGAGAGTAGCTCCCCTTTCTTTCCTCCTCCTCCTCCTCCTACTTCCTCTTCTTCTTCTTCTTCTTCTTCTTCTTCTTCTTCTTCTTCTTCTTCTTCTTCTTCTTCTTCTTCTTCTTCTTCTTCTTCTTCCTCACCCTTCTCCCTCTCTCCCTCCCCCCTCTTCCTCCTCCCACCCACCCCATCCCCCCTCTCCCCCTCCCTCACCCCCTCTCCCCCTCACCCACCCCTCTCCCTTCACCTCCCTCTCCCTCTCCACCCTCCCCCCATCCCACTCTCCCCCTCCTCCCCTCCCTCCTGCTTCCCCTCTCCACTCCCTCCCTCCTCCCCCTTCACCCCCTTCCTGGAACACCGTCTACCCGCTGGACTTTCCCACAACCAGCCAGACGCGAGTTTTTTTCTTTTTTTCTCTCTCCCAACTATCATCTTGCATGAAGTTGCACGAAGCACGGAGGAGAAGCACGTGGATGAGTCCAGGCAGACTTATATATGGACTTGCTGGAGTCAGAAATGCGCTCAGATATGTTTCCGTGGGGGGGATTGTGGTGGTGAGAGAAGATGATTGTGGTGGTGATTGTGATGTTGGTGATGATGATGATGATGGTAACGATGGTGGTAGTCGTGATGGTGATGATGATGATGGTGGTAGTGATGATGATGATGATGATGGTGGTGGTGGTGGTGATCATGATGATGGCGATGGTGGTGGTATTGGTGGTGATGATGATGGTAAGTGATGATGATGGTGGTTGTGCTGATTGATGATGATAGCGGTGGTGATTGATGATGGTGGTGGTGGTGACTTTTGATAATGATAGTGTTGGTACTTGATGATGTACACGATGACGGTGATGGTGATGGTGATGATGATGATGGTGATGAAGATGACGATAACGATGATGACGGCGATGATTCACATTCACATATCTTACTAACATATCCTCTCCAGTTGGTCTCCGAAAATTTTCCGAAAAAAAGAGGATATTTATGGCGCGGCAGAGTAATGCAAAGGAAATGACCGCAACAAGACAGGAAAGAGAGAAGAGAAAGATATGAAGGGAGAGGGGGAGGGAGGGAGGAGGGAGGAGGGAGGAGGGAGGAGGGAGGGGGGGGGGGAGGGGAGGAGGGAGGGAGGAGGAGGGAGGGAGGGGGAGGGGGGAGAGAGGAGGGAGGGGGGAGGAGGGGAGGGGGAGGGGGAGGGGGGGGAGGGGGAGGGAGAGAGAGAGAGAGAGGGAGAAGAGAGAGGGAGGGGGAGGGTGGAGAGAGAGGAGAGTGTGTGAGAGGGAGAGGAGAGGGGGAAGAGAGAGTGAGTGGAGAGAGAAAGAGAGTGAGTGGAGAGAGAAAGAGAGTGAGTGGAGAGAGAGAGAGAGAGAGAGAGAGAGAGAGAGAGAGAGAGAGAGAGAGAGAAGAGAGAGAGAAGAGAGAGAGAGAGAAAGAGAGAGAGAGAGAGAGAAGAGAGAAAGGGAAGAGAGAAGAGAGAAAGAAAGAAAAAGAGAAGAGAAAGAGAAAAAAAAGAGAATGAAAAAAAATTAAGGAGTAAGAAAAAAAAAAGAATCAAACAAAAATAGCGAGACAGAGAGGCGAAAGAAAGAGAAATAACTACCCCATTCTTCCGTAAAAGTTACGTCACAGCGCGTGTGTAACGGTGAACCCACGGATATGTACTCCTTGCATAAAGGTTTTGCTCACTCGCTGCAGGAGGTCGTGCAACTTTGAAGACATTTTCAAGGAAGTGGAGAGAAGTGGAGTTTTCTTTTTCTTTTTTTTTTTTTTTTTTTTTTTTTTTTTTTTTTTTTTTTTTTTTTTTCTTTTTCTTTTTTTTTCTTTTTTTTTTTTGGGGGGGGGAGGGGGCTGGGAACTATTTACGATGAAGGGGGGTTTATTCTCTTTTCTTCTTTCATCTATCTTTCCCTTTTTTTTTTCTCTTTCCTTTCTCTCTATCTTTTTCCTTTTTATTTGCGATTCTCTCTTGTTGGTTTTTCTTTTCTCTTTGGGGTTTCCAATGTTCTATCTATTTCTTTCTTTCTTTTTCTTTTCTTTTATATTTTATCTTTTCTCTTTTTTCTTTCTTCTCTCTCCTTCTTTCTCTCTCTTCTCTTTCTCTTCTGTACTCTCTTTCTCTTCTTCTCTCCTCTTATTTTTCTTCTTTCTTCTCTTCTTCCTCTTCTTTTATCTTTTTGTTTTTTTCTTTTTCTTCTTCTTTCTCTCTTTCTCTTTTCCCTCTCTTTGTCTTTTCGTTTTCATCTGTCTTCTTTTGTCTTTTTCTCTCTTTCTCTTTTCCCTTCTTCTCTCTTCTTTTTTCTATTTTCTATCTCTCTTTTATTCTCTGTTTCTTCTATTTCTTCTCCTTACTTCCTTTCTTATCTTTTTACTCCTTTTCTTTGCTTTTTCTCTTTCTTCTCTCTATTTCTATTTCTCCTTTTTCTCTTTATTTTCTTCTCTTCTTTTCTATTCTACTCTTCTATACTTTTTCTTCTCTCTTTTCTATATATCTCTATCTTCGTTTTTATCTTCTTTTTCTTCTCTTCTCTTTTTACTCCTTCTTTTTTCCACTTTCTATGGAGTCACCCCCCCCCTCTCCTTTGCATCGCTTTCGCTGGCTTCTTTTGATAGTATTATGATAGATCAAGGAAATATATGGGGAGTGGGGGAGGTGCACAAAGAGAAAGAGAGATGGGCGGGGGAGATGGAGGAGAGAGAGAGACATAGGGAGAGAGAGGGAGGAAAAAGACCAAGCGAGCGAGAGAGCGAGAGCGAGAGAGAGAAAGAGAGAGAGAGAGAGTGTGTGAGAGAGAGAGAGAGAAAGAGAGAGAGAGAGTGTGTGTGTGAGAGAGAGAGAGAGAGAGAGAGAGAGAGAGAGAGAGAGAGAGAGAGAGAGAGAGAGAGAGAGAGAGAGAGAGAGAGAGAGAGAGAGAGAGAGTGAGAGAGTGAGAGAGTGAGAGAGTGAGAGAGTGAGAGAGAGAGAGAGAGAGAGGAGGAGGAAGGGAAGGACGGAGAGAAAGAAGAATGAAATAAAAAAAAGGAAAGAAGGAGAAAAAGAAGAATAACGAAAAGAGAGAGAGAGAGAGAGAGAGAGAGAGAGAGAGAGAGAGAGAGAGAGAGAGAGAGAGAATCAGACAGACAGAATCAGAAACAGAAACAGTAAGAACACCCCCTCATCCCAAACCGAAATCCGCATTAAAACCCAACAGACGAAAGACAAGCACCGACCCACCCACCCAACCCACCGAACCCAACAAATCCACCGACCGACCCACCCAGAAAAGCTATCAAAAACATCGGCTTTACGACACGCCAATTTTTGCCAATAAACTCCCCGTCCCGTTAACAGCGCGACAGACCAGTTCAGGCTCTTGAAATGCATCGGGTCAAACCTCTCGAGTCACTTTCAAAACCGATCATATAGTGTGACATGAGATTAAGGTGAGGAGAGAGAAAAACGATTTATATAGACAGCTATGATGATATAAGTTTGTATTCTGTGTAAATGGATGGTTCTTGCGTGTGTTGTAGTTTGTTGAATGTGCATAATGATGGGTTTTATAACTGCGACTACTACTATTTCAACACGAGGTGTCGTATATTTCGTGGTTGAATTTGATTTATTTGTTACGAGATAGTATGTTATTTTTTCTTTTTTTTTTTTTTTACATGTCGAAATCATGCAGACGATAAGCTTTCACATACATATAGACATACGCATGTAAATATATATACATATACCCATATCTTGTGCATGCACATGCACACACACACACACACACACACACACACACACACACACACACACACACACACACACACACACACACACACACACACACACACACACACACACGCACGCACGCAAATCCTGATATTTTCTTTGTCTTCTTATGTACGTCTGCGTGTGCGTGTGTGCATGGAGCTGACACCATTAATATGATCATAATTATGTTGGAAAAAAAAGTCTTTTCTTGAGATATTTTCTTTTTCTCTTTTTTTTTTAATTCAATAAAACTGCTCACTCACTCTCAAACTCTCTCTCTCTCCTTCTCTCTCTCCCTCTCTCTCTCTGTCTCCCTCTCTCCCTCCCTCCCTCTCTCCATCCCTCCATGTCTCCCTCTCCCTCTCCCTCCCTCCCTGTCTCCATTCCTCCACGTCTCCATCCCTCCCTCCCTCCCTCCCTCTCCCTCTCCCTCCCTCCCTGTCTCCATCCTTCCATGTCTCCATCCCTCCCTCCCTCCCTCTCCCTTTCCCTCCCTCCATGTCTCCATCCCTCCCTCTCCCTCCCTCCCTCCCTCCCCCTTCCTCTCCCTCTCCCTCTCCCTCCCTCCCCCTTCCTCTCCCTCTCCCTCTCCCTCCCTCCCTCCATCCCTCTCCCTCCTTCCCTCCCTCCCTCTCCCTCCCTCCCTCTCCCTCCCTCCCCCTCCCTCTCCCTCTCCCTCTCCCTCTCCATCTCCCTCTCCCTCCCTCTCTCCATGTTTCCATCCCTCCCTCCATATCTCCCTCTCCCTGTCTCCCTCCCTTCCCTCCATCTCCCTCATCCTCTCCCTCCCTCCACCCCTCTCCCTCCCTCCATGTCTCCCTCCTTCACAAAGACCTTCCAAAACAGCCTCTCGCCAGGAAACGGCAGATGTTCCCTCGCCAGCCCCGAACGCCACGTGGTGCCGGACCCCCGGATACAGGAAATCACATTACGAATGCTTACAGTACAGCACGCGCATGAATACAGAACATTTGATGACATTCAGCAGAAGCGATTTTAGTTCGCTGGGTTCCAGAGAGGGGGAGGGGGGAAAGGAGGAGGGAGGGGAGGGGAGATGGGGAGAGGGAGGGGGAGGAGTGATGGGGATGGGGAAGGGAGGGGTGATGGGAGGGGGAGACAGAGAGAGAGAGAGGGAGGGGAGGGGAGGGGAGGGGCGATGGGT
>NW_028234425.1:2799327-2806827 GCF_977035675.1 Penaeus japonicus | reverse complement strand
TCCATCATGGCAACGGCCTGCCCCCCCCCCAAAAAAAAAAAAAAAAAAAAAAAAAAAAAAAACTCAGAGGCAACTTACCGAAAGAAGAACTGAAAGAAATGTTTCCAGCAGCGGGAAAACTGCTGGACTTCGGGTGCCACTTTCCTCGGTCTGGTAAGCGTGATTTTCACTTTTAATGTCAAAGGTCGAAGGCTTTTGATTGTGTGTGTGTGTGTGTGTGTGTGTGTTTTCTTTCTCTCTTCCATTCTCGCTTGGGAGCTATCCGTATGTCTATCTATATCTATATCAATATTAATCTACCTATATATGTTTATGTACACACACACACACACACACACACACACACACACACACACACACACATATATATATATATATATATATATATATATATATATATATATATATATATAAACACACACACAAACAAACTTAAACAATAAACAGTAAACAACGACCACCTCTAGAATAACTACTGAAAATAATTTGATCTCTTCTTTACATGGCATAAAGTCGCCAAATTATTTTCAAGTCATCAAGAATCTTTTATCAGTATTTTTCTCTGACAAATTCAGTTTACCAACCAGCTGACTTTTCACTTGATTTTTTTTGTTGAAATTACCTTGTAATATTGAAAGGTACTGTATTTACCAATATTGTATAGCAAAATTCAGTATGGTATTTATTTTCTAACAGTACGAGTTAAAATTCAACTTAATGTACGTTACGCTATTATTACAATTTCATTGCAAATTTTAAATAAATATAAAATTCGTTACAAATTACTGCATGGTTACAGGGTCACTGATGCTGCACATAAACTATTCAGGTTTAATACCTAAGCAAATGCACCAAGCAAGACAACTCAGAAACAAAATTGCTCCAAAATTCATGCAAATTCAAATTTAAATAAACGCCAACCGTCAGCCAATCAGAACACGTTAACGGAAAAATAACGGCCATTCCCTCCTCCTTGCCGCCGAAATATCTATACGTATTCTTAAACATCCACGCCTCCTGTCTCGACTTCGCCATTTATCTCGTAAATCAGACTAAATGGAAAGAAAACACACACCCCTCCTCTTACGTGCGTCATCGTATCTTTCGCGTAAGAATAGCGACTGTAAGTGGAATTAGAAAATTACTCTGATCAACAGCTTCTCTCTAATAAAACTGACAGAGCGGTTTCAAAGATGGTGTGTTTGGGTCCCCTCCTTTTTCTCTTCTGCTCTCTACGCCCTCTCCTGTTTTTGTTCCCGCTTTCTTGTTTTCTCTTCTTCTTCCTCGTTTCTTTTGTTCTCTCTTTCTTTCTTGTTCTTGCTCTTTCTTCTTCCCCCTGCTTTCTTTTTGTTCCGTCCTTCTCTTTCTTGTTCTTCTTTCAATCTTTTGTTGCCACCTTCTCTTTCTTGTTCTTCCTTCTTCCTTCTTTCTTTTGTTCCCTCCTTCTCTTTCTTGTTCTTCCTTCTTCATCCTCCTTTGTTTTGTTCCCTCCTCTTTCTTGTTCTTCTTCCTATTTGCTCTATCTTTCTTTCTCCGTTTTTCTCTTCCTTTTCTTTCCTCCAATTTCGCTATTCACACTCTCTTCTCCTAACCTCCTTATTTCCTCCCCCCCCCTTCATTCTCCTCCTAATCATCCTTTCCCCTCCTCTTCCTTACCTTCCATCCACCCTTATCGTCTCCTCCCTTTCCCCTCACTATGTCTTCCCTCTTTTCTCTTTTCTCCCTCCGTTCTCCCCTTCCTCCTACTTCTCCTCCTCCCCTCACTCCTTTCCTCTCTCACATTTTCCTATTCATTATTCTATATTCACTCGCTTCCCTCTTTCCCCTCTTACTCTATTCCCTCCCTCCCTCTTTCCCTTTCTACTTTTCTCTTCCTTCCCTCCTCCTCTTCCTCTTCATTCCCTCTTTCATCCTTTCCCTTTTCTTCTCCCCTTTTCTCTCCCCCTCTTCCACTTTCCTTTCTCTCCTCTCCTCCTTCCCTTTCTTCTCTCTTTCTCCTCCCCTCCTTATCCCCTTTTTCCTCCTCCTTCCCCCTTTCCTCATCTTCTTATCCTCCTCTTCCCCTTCCTTCTTCCTTCACCTCTGTACCCTTTCTTCCCGTTGTTTCTCTTTCCTTTGCCCCTTCTTGTCTCTCCTCTCCCCCACCCTATCCCTACCCTCTCTCACTTCCTCTCGCCTCCTCATTCCCTCCTTCTTCCTCTCTTACCTTCCCTCTTCCCCTCCCCCTATCCCTCCTCTCCCCCTCCTCTCGCATCCTCACTAACTACCATTTCCCTCCTCTTTTCCCGCCACCCCCCATATATCCCTCTGCTGTCTTCCTCGCTCCTCACCCACTCACATCTCTACCCTCTCTCTCCCTATCTCCCCCCCTCCTCGTCTAACCTTCCCCCTCTCTCCTCCTTTCCTCCCCTTCCCCCCCCCCCTATCCCTCTCTCTCCCCCTCCTCTCTACCTTTCCTCCTCTTTCCCTTTCCTTCCTTTCCCCTTCCTCCCCCCCTCCCCCCTCTCCCCTTCCCCTCACCGTGCCCCCCTCTCCCCTCTCCTTCTTTCCCTCGTGGTGACAGTGACAAAAATCCACTTTGCAGGAAACGCTAAAGGTGGCGGACGGTGGAGGCTCGGAGCAGCGAAACCTCTCGGGGGCGGTTTTTTGTCCTGCTCGGAGCCGACTTCCTGGGGCAGAAGCGGCGGCCGGGACGCAAAGGTCTGTAAATGAGTGCTAGCCACTGCTAACTGCAGCTGGGAATGTGCGCGGCAGGGGGGGGGGGGGGGGGGCATCAGGGTTTTTTGTTTTTTCGGCCCTGCGCCTCTCGCCCGCTCCTCCTCCTTACTACTCTCCTTTTCTCCTCGTTTGTGCTCTCTCGTTGTCCTCTCCTCCCCTTTCTGTCCTCTCATTCTCTCTCTCCTCTCTCTCTTCTCTCTCCTCTTTCTCTCTCTTTCCCTTTCATCTCTCCCCCTTTCGCTGTCTCTCTCTTGTCCTTTCTCTGTCTCCTTCCTGTCTTGGTACTCTCTCTCTCCCTCTCACTCCTCCTCCCTGTCCCTTGGTCTCTGCTCCCTCCTCACGTCTCTCTCTGCCATCTCTCTCTCCTCTTTCCTCATCGTAATTTCTCTGCGAGCTCTCTCTCTGATTTCTCTTTCTCCTTTCTTCCCTTCTCTTCTTTCTCTCTCTCCTCACTCCCCCGCCGACCCCTCTCTCCACCCCCTCTTTCTCTCTCTCCTCTCTCTTGCCTATCCTTCCGGAGGCTCTAGTCGTCTCTCTCTCTCTCTCTTTTTTTCCCCCGGGTCTCTACTTTCTCCTGTCCGTGCGCTCTCTCTCTCTCACTTCTCTGTCCACACTCGTTCCGACCTCACTCTCTTACCCTCCTTCCCCCCCCACCCTTTCTACTCTCACCTCATCTTTCCTTCATTCCCCATTTCATTCCCGACCCCCCTCTCTCATACTCTCTCCTTTCCTCTCTCTTTCTCTCTCTGTGTCTTTCTTTGTCCTCCTTTTCTTTCTCTCTTCTCTCTCCTCTCTCCTCTCTCCCCTTCTCTCTAGGGTTCTTTTATTCTCATTTTTCTTCTCTTTTTTCCCTCCCCCTCATCCTCTTTCTCCTCTCGTCACGCTCGTCTCTGATCTTTTCTCTCTCTCTCTGAATTCTTCTAGTAAACAAAATCATTTAGGCATAAGTATCCTAGGCCTATTTCCTTATGTGTATACAATGTATTATATATTATGAAATATTATAAAAACATTCATCAATATCAAAATTCAATTCTCTCTCTCACTCTCTCTCTCTCTATCTTCTCATCGGGGGCGGGGGGGGTGTGGGGGGGGGGGGGGGGGGGGGGGGGCTTATTTTCTTCTCTTCGTGCTCTCCTATCTCTCCGGCTCTAAGACTCGTCCTCTCTCGCGTCTAACCTCTCGCCTCTGCGCCTCCCACCTCATATCTATCTATCTCTATTCTCTATCGATCTCTCAGTATTGCGGTTTCTCTCTCTCTCTCTCTTATTCTGGAAAGTGAATAGGAGACACAACAAAAGAACTAGATAAAAGAAGAAAAATATATATAGCAGGACTTACTGATAAAACGAGGAGAAAATAAGAATATGATTAAAAAGAAAACGAAGCGAGAAAATGGACAGAAAAGATACTGAAGAAATTTCAACATGGAAACAGATCTTCCTTTCAAAATGATACGTGCTTTTTTCTCTATTTCTGTCTAATTTCATCATCCATCCCTATAGAAAAAAAAGTTGTTCTGTAATTTGTCTCAGAATCAAAGTTAACATTATCCTGTTTTGATATATAATGGCGGCTTGATTTACGAGGAAGAAAAGAGAATAACTTTCAAATGAGGGGTTTCGTGTCTGCGCGGCGGTCTGTATGTTTTTTTGTTTTTTCTCACTCTCTCTTTCTCTATCTTTCTCTCTCTCTGTCTCTTTCTCTATCTTTGTCTCTCTCTCTCTCTCTCTCTCTCTCTCTTTATCTATCTTTGTCTCTCTCTCTCTCTCTCTCTCTCTCTTTATCTTTCTCGCCTTCTCTCTCTCTCTCTCATTCTCTCTCTCTCTCTCTCTCTCTCTCGCTCTCTTTATCCCTTTCTCTATCTTTGTCTCTCTCTCTCTCTCTCTCTCTTTATCTTTCTCGCCTTCTCTCTCTCTCTCTCTCTCTTTATTTTTCTCGCCTTCTCTACCTCTCTCTCTCTCTCTCTCGCTCACTCTGTCTCTCCTCTCTCTCGCTTACTCTCTCTCTCCTCTCTCTCTCTCTCTCTTCTCTCTCTCTCTCTCTCTCTCTCTCTCTCTCTCTCTCTCTCTCGTCTCTCTCTCTCTCTCTCTCTCTCTCTCTCTCTCTCTCTCTCGCTCTCTCTCTCTCTCTCTCTCTCTCTCTCTCTTTATTTTTCTCGCCTTCTCTACCTCTCTCTCTCTCTGTCTCTCTCTCTCTCTCTCTCTCGCTTTCTCTCTCTCTCTCTCTCTCTCTCTCTCTCTCTCTCTCTCTCTCTCTCTCTCTCCCTCTCTCTCTCTCTCTCTCTCTCTCTCTCTCTCTCTCTCTCTCTCTCTCTCTCTCTCTCTCTCTCTCTCTCTTCCTCCCTCTATCTATCTATCTATCTCGCTCTTTAAGGACAATAAAGAGACAGAGATAAAAGAGATAGATAGACAGATAATGAGAGAGAGAGATAAAAAAAATGTAATAATGATAATAATGATAAAGATAATTGTTAATATAATGATCATTATTATCATTATTGTGATCATCATAATCATAATGGTGAAAATGATAATAATGATGTGTATTTATTGAAAATAAAACATAAGAAAATTCCGATCTTTTGACCTCTTGAAAAAAAAAAGTTTGAGATGATCACATCAATGACATAAATTTAACGCACGTCTAGTCTGGGCCTACGGTGGGCGTGAACACTCGATTGTCTAGACTCTGTGCGCTTGAAAGGGCGGGGGGTGGGGTGGGGGGATGGGACGTATTATTTCGTGCCTAATATCGTGGGGAATTAATAATGAGATTAAAATCAATATTAAGAATTACTTAATATATCGAATTATAATTATATACTAATATATATTAATTTAAATATATGAATAATTATAATATTATGGGGATTATGTTATTTAATTTATATATTAATATTGAATGAATTAATATAATTATTATGAATTTACCTATAATTCTGAACTGATTTGAAAAATTAGAGATTAATAATATTATAATGATGGAATTAAGGGGA
Source organism: Penaeus japonicus (assembly GCF_977035675.1). Taxonomy (NCBI): domain Eukaryota; kingdom Metazoa; phylum Arthropoda; class Malacostraca; order Decapoda; family Penaeidae; genus Penaeus; species Penaeus japonicus. The sequence goes on along the minus strand of NW_028234425.1, from coordinate 2,801,111 downwards.
TTATGGGGGGCGTGCAATAGTATGTTGTCTTCCTTTGATATATTTGTACCTGTGGGCGGTGTTATGATTATGATTTTACTGTGTGGGAAAGGGAAGGACAGAGAGGTGAGAGAAGGGAAGGGAGAGAGAGAAAAAGTATATATATATTCCATATATATAGTATCTTACTTATATATATATATATATATTATTATTAATATATTTATATATATATATAACTGTGGTGTGTGTGTTGTGTGTGTGTGTGTGTGTGTGTGTGTATGTATATAAGTATTTGTATTAAAGACTATGTTATTTACCAACATATACACTCCACACACAACAAAATACACTCACACACACACCACACACACACCACATTACACACTACACACACACACACACACACAACACACACACACACACATATCAGTATATATATATACTATATTATCATTATATATATATATATATATATATATAATATATATATAAATATATATAATATATATATGTTTCATATACATACTTAACTCACACACCACACACAGAGTCACACAATCACACACAATATATATATTATATATATATATATATAATATATATATATATATATATATATCATATATTTATATATATATAATATATATGTATGTATATATATATTTATATATATATATATATATATATATATATATTATATATATATATATTTATGTATGTATATATATATCACTATATATTATATATCTATATATATATATATATATATATATATATATGATATATATATATATATAAAATATATATATATATATATATTAGGTTAAGCTGATTTAGGTAAAGTTAGGTGAAATTAGTTTAGACTAGTCTAAGTGATATTAGCTTAGCTTAGCTTACCTTAGATTATGTTAAGTTGGCAATCTCAGATTTGGTTAGGTTAGATTATATTAGTTTATGTTGTGTGAGGTTATGTTAGGTTAGGTCAGATTAGATTAGGTTAGCTTAGGATAGGTTAAGTTAAGTTATGTTATGTTATGTTATGTTATGTTAGGTCATATTAGGTTAGGTTAGGTTGAGTTAGGTTAAGCTACGTTTGGTTAAGTTAGGTTAGGTTAGGTCATGTTAGGTTAGGTTAGGTCATGTTAGGTTAGCTTAAGTTAGGGTAAGCTACGTTTGGTCAAGTTAGGTTAGGTTAGGTTAGGTTAGGTCATGTTAGGTTAGATTAGGTTAAGTTAGGTTCAGTTCGGTTAGGTTAGGTTAGGTTAGGTTAAGTGAGTTTGGTTAGATTAGGTTAAGTTAGGTTAGGTTAGGTTAGGTTAGAATAGGTTAGGTTAGGTTAGGTTCAGTTCGGTTAGGTTAGGTTAGATTAGATTAGGTTAGGTTAGGTTATGTGAAGTTAGGTTAGGTCATGTTAGGTAATTGGTTATGTTTTATTGTGAGGTTAGGTTAGGTTTAGTTTAGGTTTAGGTTTGGTTAGGTTAAGTGAGCGGTTAGTTATGTTATATTAGGTTAGGTTAGGTTAGGTTAGGTTAGGTTAGGTTAAGTGAGGTTAGGTTATGTTAGGTTAGGTTAAGTGAGGTTAGGTTAGGTTAGGTTAGGTTAAGTGAGGTTAGGTTAGGTTAGGTTAGGTTAAGTGAGGTTAGGTTAGGTTAAGTGAGGTTAGGTTAGGTTAGGTTAGGTTAGGTTATGTTATATTAGGTTAGGTTAGGTTAAGTGAGGTTAGGTTAGGTTAAGTGAGGTGAGGTTAGGTTAGGTTAGGTTAAGTGAGGTTAGGTTTTGATGTAGGTTGGGTAAGTGAGGTT
>NW_028234425.1:2785458-2795458 GCF_977035675.1 Penaeus japonicus | reverse complement strand
AAGGTCACCCCGCCCGGACCATCGCCTCGGCTACAGGTGGTAACTATGATACCTTTGGGGACTCCTTGCTCCTCCCCCTCCACCCTTCCCCCTCTTTCTCCCCCTCCTCTTCCCCCTCCTCCTCCTCCTCCTTCGGTCAGAGTTCTGGTACCTCATTACGGGGGGTGACAGGGGGGGGGGTGAATTAGGAGTGTTTTACAAGTTGCGCAATGTGAGTATCGTTTGTTTTTTGTTTGTTTGTTTTTTGTGTGCTTTTTGTCTGTCTGTCTCTCTGTCTATTTAGCGAATTGTCTATCTGTCTATTTGCTTGTCTGCTTATCTTTCTTTCTTTCTTTCCATCCTCTCTCTCTCTCTCTATCTATCTCTCTCTATCTCTCTCTCTCTATATAGTCTCTCTCTGTCTCTCTCTCTCTGGCTCCTAACTCTCATCTCTCTAAACTAGCTCTCCGATCTATGCTATCTATGCTCTCAGTCTCTCTATCTCTCTCTCTATCTATCTATCTACAATCGCTATCTATCTATCTATCAATCTACTACTATCTATATATATATCTATATAAATATCTATATATAAATATATAATATATATATATATATATATATAATATATATATGTATATATATAAATACATATATATTATATATATATATATATACTATATATATTAGATATATAATATATATAATATAATATATATATTATATATACATAGTAATACATATATATATTTATATCACTCTCTTTCCCCATCTATCTATCTTTTCTCCCCCTCCCTTTCCCTCTCCCCCTTTTCCTTTCTTTCTCTTTCTCCCCTTTCCTTTTCCTCTCTCTCTCTCTCTCTCTCTCTCTCTCTCTCTCTCTCTCTCTCTCTCCTCCGATCTCTCTGCATCCTCGTCTCATCTCACTCCACCCATCTCTCTCTCACTCATCTCGCTCTCTCTCCTCTCTCTCTCTCTCTCTCTCCGTCTTTCCCCTTCCTTCCTCTCTCTCTTCTCTACCTCGCCTCTCCTCTCTCCATCCATCTCCATATCCATCTACACTCCATCTCCACTCCACTCCGCTTTCCCTCTTCCCCCTTCTCTCCGTCTCGTCCCTCCCCTCTCCTCCCTCTCCCTCTCCCTCTCCTCACCTCTCCTCCACTCCTCTTTCTTTTTTTCCTCCTTTCTCTTTGCCCCTCACTATCTATCTCTCTCTTATCTCACTCTCTCTCTCTCTCTCTCTCTCTCCCTCCCCCTTTCTCCCCCCCCCCTCCCTCTCCCTGTCACTCTCAGTCTCCCCCTCCTTCTCCCTCTCCCTCTCCCTCTCCCTTTCTTTTTCCCTCTCCCTCTCCCTCCCTCCCTCCTTTTTTCCCTCTCCCTCTCCCTCTCTCTCTCTCTCTCTCCCTCCCTCCCTCCCCTCTCCCTCTCCTTTTCTCCCCCTCCTCCATCCCTCCCTCCCTCCCTCCCTCCCTCCCTCCCTCCCTCTCCAAATTAGAGGTGACCTATTTTCATCATCAAAACCAAACCAAAATATTCTATTTTACATTCTTCAAACCTTTTCAAAAAATAATTCCCACCCTCAGTGACCAACAAGCAGGGTCAAGTTCAAGGAAAAAATAATATATTCAAAAAAATAAATATATTCAAAACCAATACATCTTTTATTAACGGAGTCAAAAATAACACTAGTGTCGTGATAACGGGGGCGTGTTCTACTTCATCTGACTCAGACATAATAAAGACAGAAAGGTCAAGGGCATCGAGCTATATCTAAAGCAAAGAAAGAAAAGGCATTGGAAAAAAATATATATATTATTTAAGTGAGATTCGTTTTGATAATTGGTTCGAAATTTGAAATTCTGGTGTGATGTTTGGAAATATTGGTATGAGAGAGAGAGGGGGGGGAAACGGAGAGGGAGAGAGAGAGAGAGATAGAGAGAGAGGGGGGAGGGAGAGGGAGAGAGAGAGAGAGAGAGAAAGAGAGAGAGAGACAGACAGACAGAGAGAGAGAGAGAGACAGACAGACAGACAGAGAGAGACAGACAGACAGACAGAGAGAGAGAGAGAGGCTCAGTTAACAACATATGCTAGAACTCTCTTTAACCTTTGATCTAGCGACCAGCTTTTTCATGCTTAGTTCCAGAAATTGATATTCTATCAAAATCTCATGATTAGTTTTACATTTTTTTGTGTTTTGTTTTTTAAGCTAATGACACATTTTCACCTTATTTAGTTCTCGATTTATTTATTTTCATTTGGGAATTCAATTTATCATGTCTAAATAAGGATAAAGTTAATATGAATATACAGGTGTTCATCCACTGTGTTGGAGCAATATCTGTTCTCACTTTTATTCTGTTAATGTCATGATCTTGAGAGAGAGAGAGAGAGAAGAAAAAAAAAACTTGAGCGAAGAGTTCAAACTCGCTAATGAAACAAGAATGAAAAATGAAAACAGAAAAATACACACACAAAAAAAAAGACGTAATAATGCCACTTTCTCCTGACCAAATTACTCCCAAGAGGAATTCAAAGTGATATGCTTGCAAATGCTTGCAAATAAGGCAAGAGCTACTCAACATTGCCTTCAGGGTGATGCATGTCTCCTCGTCTGTTGATTTTGCAACTGACTTGTCTCTCGGTGGGTCAGTGATAGATGTGAATTTAGAGGAATAATCGCTTTTCCCTTCTGGAAATTTCAGTTCTCTGTAAGTACGTATCCAGATGCTCAGATGCTGGGGAAGTAAAGGAGGCATACTGGCATGTGTTTTGCGTGTGTGTATGCCTGTGATATTGATTCGTGTGTATGTTTTCTTGTCTGTGATGGAATTGGCTATTTCATTTCTCAGTTGTTCGTGTAGGCTCTTTTTTCGCGTTTTTATCTAGGTATCTCTTATTGCTATGTTTTCATGATCTTATTTCTATTTCTTTCTTTTCTTTTCTTTCATTCATACATATATATATATATATATATATATATATATATATATATATAATAAAAATAAGATATATATATAATAAATTATAATATATATATATATATATATAAATATATATATATATTATATCATATATATATAATATAATATTATAAGTATAAATTAAATATATATAGAATATATATATATATATTTATATATATATATAATATATATATATAATATTTATATATGTAGCATATATGTATGTATAAATCTATATATATATATAAATATAATATAAAATATATATATATAATATATATAATGTAATATCTAAATATATATATATATATATCAAAAATATGTACATATATTCAGTATAAATATATATAATATATATATATCATATATATAATAAAAATCTTAAAATATAAATGTTTATATAAAAATATATAAAAATTAATAGAGATATAATATATATATAATATATATATATATATATATATATATATATATATATATATATCTATAATATCATACACATACACACACGACACACACACACACACACATCTACACACACACACACACACACCACACATACACACAAACACATATATATATATAATATATATAATATATATCTAAAATATATATATATATAAATATATATATATAAGATAATAATATATATATATATAAGTGTGTTGTGTTTTGGTGTGGTTGTTTATATAATATATAAGAATATATAATAAAAAAATATATAAGTATATAAAATATATATAGATATAAATAAAAAAATAAGATAAATATAATATATATAATAAATATAATATGTAAAACATAAATTATATCTAATATAGTATATATTACATATATATATATAAATAATATATATATATATAAATATATATATTATATATAATATCTATTATATAGTATATATATAGATAGATATATATAATATAATATAAAAAGTAATAGTAATATATATATAACTAATAATGTATAATAACTCTATACATAAATAAATAAAATATCTAAATCTATATATATAAAAAATATATATATCTAAATATGCATAATATAAAAACATATATAATAAATAAATAATATAATATATATATATGTATGTATGTATTGTCGGATATTAATAAATATAAATATATCTAATCTGAAATCTATATATATATATATATATATATATATATAAATCACATATATATATAATCTATATAATATAAATAAAAATACATAAATAAGTAAATATATATGTTTTTTTTCTTTTTTAAACCTAAAAATATATTATATATAACCATAAAATACAATATATAACAAAAAAAAATAACAATCAGCACTAGAATAATCTATATATAAAACTATATATATGAATCTCTATAAATCTATATATCACGACTAAAAATAAATTATATATAATAAAATATATCTATATATCTATGTATAGTCTAGATATCCAAATCTCTATATATAATATAAATATATATATATAAAATAAAAAATCTATATAACTAAGTTTATATTATTTACATATATATCAATATCTAACTATATATAAATATATATATATATATATATGTAAGAATATAAAAATATCTAATACAAATATATACATATAAATTATATAATAAATATACAAATATCTATATTAAACTATATATCCATATATATATCTATATAAAATATATATATATACATATAAAATATACAAACATTATATATAAATAATAAATATATCGCTATCTCTGTATGTCTCTCTCTACCTCTTTCCCCCTCATCTATCAAATCGTCTCTCTAACTACTCTCTCTCTATATATTATTCATCATATAAATACATAAATACATAATAGATCTCTCTCTCTCTCTCTCTCTCTCCCTCATGCTCTCTCTCTCCTATATATATATATATATAATATATACTATCATAATATATAATATATATAATTATATAATAATCAACGAATATATATAGTAGGTATATATATGATATAAATATATAATATAAAATGTATACTCAAGACCCAATAAAACCTCAAAGACACCTCAAAGACTCACGACAATGAACCCAAATCCTCTTCCATTTGCAACAACCTTTCCTCTTAAAGTTCCTCTTCGTAGAGTCTTCGCTCTGTCCTCGATGTCCTCCGGCGCCAAGACCCATAATAGGACACTGTCCCCGCGGCGCCAGGGATTCTTGACGCTGGCTCCATGTTTCGTCTCTGGATTAAACTTTTTTATTTTCCTTTTTTTTATCACAATTGTGGAAATATTGATGTATCTTGATGTGATTGTTGTCATTGTTGTTGTTTTTATTGATGTGATTATTGTTCTTATCTTTATTGTTGTTATATTTTCATTATCTTTGTTACCGTTTATATTATGATCATGGTTATTGTATTCACTGTTATTGTCATTATCATTATTATTATTGCTATTAATATCATTATCATTTATTATAATCATCATTATTTTTTTATCATCTTTATTATTACTATCATTATCATTATCATTATCGTTATTATTATTATTATCATTATCATCATTATCATTATCCTTGTTATTACTATCATTATTATCATCATTATAATCACTATCATCACCAGTATTACCATTATCATTTTTTTTTTATTGTTATCATAGTAATAGTTATCATTGTTATCATCGTAATTATCATCAATATCATCATTATTAATCATCATCTTCATCGTTATCTAATTTATCGTCATTATTGATATCACTGTTTCTGTTATAATCTTTATTGATAATATCATCATCAACATCATCATCATTATTATCATGATCGTTGTTATCTTTATTGTAGTTATTATTGCTATTGGTAGTGTTATTAATACCATTATTATTACCATTATTATTATCATTATCATTATCTTTGTTATCACTGATGAGGCTATTGCCATCATCATTATTGTTATCATCAAATTCATTGTTATTATCATTGTTGTTATTATAATTATAGTTACTATTTTTGTTATTGCTGTTATCATTATCATAATCATTAACACGCTCGTTATAATTGCCATTATCATTATCAAAGTCACTATTATCATCATTACCATTATCAAAGTCACTATTACCATCATTATCATTGTTATTGCTATCATTATTATTACAATTATCATCATTAACATCATTATTATCATTACTTCCACTATTATGATATCCAGTATGATATTGTTATCATCTTCATTGCCATCATGTATAAATTGCATGTGTTTGTATGTGAAATATAATGTTATATTTCATATATAATATATATATATATATATATATATATATATATATAATTATATATATATATATATATATATAAGTATATAATTAATATATATAATATAAAGATATATACATATACATACATATATATATATATATATAATATATATATATATATATAAATATATATATATATATATATATATATATATAACATATATATATATATATATATATATATATATATATATATATATAATATATATATATACGATATATCAGTGTATAAAATATATATATATATATATATATTTATAGTATATATATAATATATATATAATATATATATAATTAATATATATATATATATAATAATGTATATAATATATATATATATATATATATATATATAGCATATATATAGATACATATATATATACAGTACCTATATTAATATATATATATATATAATATATATATATAGTATTTTCATATATAAAGTAATGATAACCTAAACTATCCTAACCTACCTGACTGAACCTATCTAATTGTAACCTAACCATCAACTATAGCTAACCTTAACCAACCAAACCTCACTTAACCTAACCTAACCTAACCACTTAAACCTAACCTAACCTAACCTAACCTCACTTAACTAACCTAATAACCAAACTTAACCTCACTTAACCAAATCCTAACTATACCTATATATATATATATATCCTATATATAACCCTAAATATATAAAATATACCCAATATAACCTCCCCTATATACCAAACCAAACTCTATACCATAACCCACACTTAACCTAATATATATAACCTATCATATATCTAAACCTTACCTAAAACCTAACCTAACCGCTAATCTCACCTAACCAACTAACCTAACATAACCTAACCTAACCTCACTTAAACCTATATAAACCTAACCTAACCTAACCTAACCTCACTTAACCTAACCTAACCTAACCTAACCTCACTTAACCTAACCTAACCTAACCTCACTTAACCTAACCTAATCTAACCTAACCTAACCTAACCTAACCTCACTTAACCTAACCTAACCTAATCTAACCTAACCTAACCTCACTTAACCTAACCTAACCTAACCTAACCTCACTTAACCTAACCTAACCTAACCTAACCTCACTTAACCTAACCTAACCTCATCCCACTTCACCAAACCTAACTCTAACTACCTAACCTCACTTAACCTAAACCTAAAACCTAACCTAACCTCACTTAAAACCTAACTATACCTAACCTAACCTAATCTAACCTAACCTAACCCACTTAAACCTAAACCTAACCTAAACCTCACATAACAACCAACCTAACATAACCTAACTAAAACCTATAAACCTAACCCTAAACCTAACCAAATCATAACCTAACCTAATCTAAACCTAACCTCTATTAACTAACCTAACCAATCTAAACCTAAACCTCTACTTACCTAAACCTAACCTAAACCTAATTCTAAACCTGACCTAACCTAACCTAACCTAATAAGACCTAACCTCAACGAAACCTAACCAACTAACCAACCTAACCACCTAACCCAACCTCACTTAACCTACCTAATCTCACTACCTAACCTTATCTAACCTAACCTATCTAACCATGACCAAACCTAATCTACCTAACCTTAACTAACCTCACTTAACCTCCCTTAATCCTAACCTAAACCTAACCTCACGTAACCTAACCTAACCTTAACTCTCACTAACCCTAACCTACATCTAACCGAATCCTAACCTAACCTAACCTCACTTTAACCTTACCTTATCTTAACTAACCTAACCTAACTTAACCTTACCTAAACTAAACTAACCTAAACTAACCTGACCTAACCTCACTTATAACCTAACCTACGACCTAACCTAACCTAACCTAACCTCACATTAACCTAACCTAACCTCACCTCACTTAACCTAACCTAACCTAACCTAAACCTCACATAATCCAAACCTTAACTAATCTAAAAAAAAACCCGAAACCTAACCTAACCAAAAAACCTAGCCGAAATTAACCCTAAACCTAAATCTAACCTAATCTAAACCAACCTAAAAACCCTAACCTAACCTACTATCCCTAATCTAACCTAACCTAACTTAAAAACCTCTACTTAACCAAATAACCTAATCTTCTAAAAAAATCCTAACCATATCTAACCTAATCTAACGCCCTAACCTAAACTAACCCAAATCCAAACCTAACCTAACCTAAACCTAAACCTCACATAACCTAACCTAACCTAACCTAGGCTAACCTGACCTAACCTAACGCCCCACACTTCACCTAAAACCTCATCCTAACCTAATCTAAGCCTAACCTCACCAAACCTAACCTAACTTAACCTACAAATCTAACCTAACCTAACCTACCCTCACTCGACTATCACCTAACCTAACCTACCCTAACCTCACTTAACCATAACACACTAACCTAACCACCCTAATCTAACCTACTACCTAACCTAATCTAATCATAACCAACCCAATATGCTCACCTAACCATAACCATAAGTCTTACCTAACACTAACCTAACCTAACCTCAACTTAACCTAACCTAATCTACACTAACCTATCTAAACTCCTTCCCTAACCTCAACCTACCCCACTTGACACAAACCTAACCTAAAACCTAACCCTCCACTTAACATCTACACCTAACGCATATACCTTAAACCCCTCCACAACTCACTAAACCTCAACGCTAACCTAAGCCTACCCTAAATCTAACCTAACCTAACTAATCTAACCATAACCTAACCTAGAATACCGTATCTAACCCTTACCTAACCTAACCTAACCGATCACTTAACCTAACCTAACCTAGCACCCTAAAAACCTAACCTAACCTAACTTGACCTAATCAAACCGTCCACATAAAACCTAAGCCTAACTCATCACTTACCACCTAACCTAAACTCATAATCTAACCTAACCTAACCTAAACCGCATCACATTAAAAACCTAACCTCGACAAAAACCCAAAACTAAAAAAAAAAACAAAAAAAAAAACACAGAAAAAACCTCACCTCACTCTAAACCAAAAAAAAATAACGGCTATACTGTAAACCTTAATCTATACCTAATCCTAACCTAACACTCACTTAACCTAACCTATAACCTAATCTAACACTAACCTGATCTCATCTATACTCTAGACCCGAACCTAACCCTCCTAAATACCTTAACCTAACCTAATCTAACCTAACCTAATGCTAAGACCCTAACCTAATATAGCCTCACAAAAATCCAATACTACAAAACTTCTATAATGCGCCAAACCTAACCTCAATTAACCTAACTAAACCTATAACCTAATCCTAACACTACACTAAAACCCCTAACACTAACTCTAAACCTATAAACCTAACCTAACGCCTCACTTAACCTAACCTAACCTAACCTAACCTAACTTAACCTAATCTATACCTCACTAAAACACTAACCTCACTTAACCTAACCTAAACTCTAACCTAACCTAACTCGAACCTCACTTAACCTAACCTAAGACTAACCTACATTCCTAGACCTACACCTAACGCTAAGGCAACCACCCTCAACTACTTAATCCATAACCTAACCTTGAATTTCATTACACCTAACCTATACGCTTTTCACATTAACCTAACCTAACCAATCTAATCTCATAACCTAATCTAAAACGAGACTGAACCTAAGTCTCAACTTAACCTTTCTAAATCCTTCACCTAACCCTAATCTAACCTTACGTTAACCTAATCTCTAACCCTAACTCCCACATAAAACCACTAACCTAATCCCTAACGCTTAACCGAACTTAGACCTATCCTAACCTAATCTAACCTAACA
>NW_028234425.1:2780458-2782958 GCF_977035675.1 Penaeus japonicus | reverse complement strand
GATAGAGAAAGGAGAGAGAGATAAAGAGACGAGAGAGAGAGAGTTAGAGAGAGAGAGGTACGTGAGTCAGAAGTAGAGAGAGAGAAGGCGAGAGATGGAGAGATAAAGAGAGAGAGAGAGGCGTAGAGAGAGAGAGAGATGAGAGTAGAGAGGATAGGTAGAGAGAGAGAGAGAGAGAGAGAGAGAGAGAGAGAGAGAGAGACAAAGATAGAGAAAGAGAGAGAGAGAGAGATAAAGAGAGAGAGAAAGATAGAGAAAGAGAGAGAGAGAGAAAAAAAAACATACAGACCGCCGCGCAGACACGAAACCCCTCATTTGAAAGTTATTCTCTTTTCTTCCTCGTAAATCAAGCCGCCATTACATATCAAAACAGGATAATGTTAACTTTGATTCTGAGAACAAATTACAGAATAACTTCTCTTCTATAGGGATGAATGATGAAATTAGACAGAAATAGAGAAAAAAAAGCACGTATCATTTTGAAAGGGAGATCTGTTTCCATGTTGAAATTTCTTCCACGTATCTTTTCTGTCCATTTTCTCGCTTCGTTTTCTTTTTAATCTTATTCTTATTTTCTCCTCGTTTTAACAGTAAGTCCTGCTATATATATTTTTTCTTCTTTTATCTAGTTCTTTTGTTGTGTCTCCTATTCACTTTCCAGAATAAGAGAGAGAGAGAGAGAACAGAATAAGAGAGAGATAGAGATAGAGATAGATAGATAGAGGGGGAGAGAGAGAGAGAGAGAGAGAGAAAGAGATAGAAAATAAGGGAGAGAGAGAGAGAGAGAGTGAGAGAGAGATTGATTTGATATTGATATGTTTATTCATACTATATACATTGTATACACATGAATAGGCATAGGAACTATGCCTAAATGATTTGTACAGTTCAGAGAGAAAGAGAGAGAGTGAGAGAGAGAAAGGGGGAAAAAAGAGAGAAAGACAGAGAGAGGGAGAGAGAGAGAGAGAGAGAGAAAGAAAGACAAAGAAAGACAGAGAGAGACAGAGAGAAAGAGAGAGAGAGAGAGGGGGGGGGGAATGAGAAAGAGAGAGAGAGAGAAAGGGGGGGAAAGAGAGAGAGAGAGAGAGAGAAGTTGAGAAAAGAAGGAAGGGGAAAAGAGAGAGAGATAAGTGTGTATGGAGGTTTGTAAGCAGTGAGAGAAAGAGAGAGAGAGAGAGAGAGAGAGAGAGAGAGAGGGAGAGAGAGACCAAGACAGGGAGAGAGAGAGACCAAGACAGAGAGAGACAGAGAAAGACAGAGAGAGACAGAAAGGGAGAAAGAGAGAGAAAGAGAGAGAGAGAGAGAATGAGAGACAGAAAGGGAGAAAGAGAGAGCAAGAGAGAAAGAGAGAGAGCGAGAGCCGAAAACCAGCCCTAGCATTCCCACAGCCTGGATAGCACTCCATACCTCACCGAGCGCCGCTTCTGCAGGAGTCGGCTCCGAGCAGACAACCAGAGTCCTTCTCTCTCGTCATTAGCGTTCCTGCAATTGGTGTCCTGTCACACGAGGGAGAAAGGGGGGGACGAGGGGGGAGAGGGGGGAGGGGGGAAAGAGGAGGAAAGGTGGAGAGAGGGACATGAGAGAGGATAGGGAGGGAGAAAGAGAGAATGGGTGAGAGGAGGGGAGAGAGAGGAAAGTTGGGGATGAGAGGAAAGGTAGAGAGGAGGGAGAGGCGGGATAAGTGGAGGAAGAGGGAAGGTAAGAGAGGAAGAAGATGAATGTAGGAGCCGAGAAGGAGGTAGGATAAGGAGGGGGTAAATAGAAGAAGGGAAAAGGAAGGAAAGATGAGAAAGGATGGTAGAGAGGAGGATATAAAAGAGGAAAGGAAGGGGAAGGAGGAGAAAAAAATGGGAGAAAGGAGGGGAGAAAAGAAGAAGAAAGGAAGAGGGAAAGGAAAGGAAGAGGGGAGAAGGATAGAAGGAAAGGATGATAGAGGAATGATGAGGAAGATGAGGAGGAAGGAAGAGAAAAGTTAGATATGGAAAAGAGACGAGGGAATAGATAAGATGAATAAGTAAAGAGTGTATTTTATTTAGAATAGGAAAATTTGGAGAGAGAAGATGAGGTAGAGGAAAGTAGGAGGAAGGGAAAACGAGGGAGAAAGAGAAAAGGAAGACCAAGTAGAGGGGAGGGTAAAGGGAGGAGATCATAAGGTGGATGGTATGTAGAAAGGAGGAAAGGATAATTAGGAGAAATGAAGTCGGGGGAGGAAAATAAGGAGGTTAGGAGTAGATGAGTGTGTGAAAAACGAAAAAACGAAATTTATTGGGGAGAAAGAAAAGGAAGATAATAAAGAGAATGATAAAGATAGAAAAATAAGGAAGAAAGAAACATGAAGAGGAGGGAACAAAACAAAGGAGGATGAAGAAGGAAGAACAAGAAAGAGAAGGAGGGAACAAAAGAAAGAAGGAAGAAGGAAGAACAAGAAAGAGAAGGTGGCAACAAAAGATTGAAAGAAGAACAAGAAAGAGAAGGACGGAAGAAAAAGAAAGCAGGGGAA
>NW_028234425.1:2778894-2780358 GCF_977035675.1 Penaeus japonicus | reverse complement strand
AACGACAGAGAGCTAGAGAACACGAGAGAGAAAGAGAGAGAGATAACGACAGAGAGCGAGAGAACAAGAGAGAGAACACGAGACAGAAAGAGAGAGAGAGCGAGAGAACACGAGAGAGAAAGAGAGAGAGAGCGTCTCCTGTGGTTAAGGCTGCCGTGTCTATTGTGGGTGGGATTCTGTTTTTGCACGCTTCCCGATGGGATATTGTTTTTGTCTTTTTTAATGGGATCGGATTCGTTTTGAAGTGTTTGTTCGTCGTTTAAAAGGTCTATAAGTCATAAGTTTGTACTCGTATCCTTTTGGTTTATGGTCTTGGTAATAAATGTGATTTAATCGAGGCATTTCACCAACTGAAAAAATGGAATGTAGGCCTACCTGTTCCTAAGAAAGTCAAATTCGTCGAAAAAAGAAAAAAAAGAAAAAGAAAAGAAAAAAACTAAATATAGTATCAGTGAGTGGTAGGGGAGTATAGGGGGGAGGGGTGAGGGGAGGGGGGAGGGTGAATTGTCAGTGCCACAGGAGATACCAGTCGTGTTTGGAGCTCGGTGAGGGGAGGGGTAGGCAAGGGGGGTATAGGGAGCAGGTTAAGGGTGGGGAGGGGGGGAGTAGGAGCAGTGAGGGTAGGTGGGGGGGGCTGGAGGAGCAATTTGAGGTGGGGAATAGGGGCGGGATGGAGGATGGGGAGGGGGAGGAGACTCCAAGTCAGTTTAACTGTCAAGTTTTCGTCGCGAGGAAGCTGGAAATTTTTATGGGAGGGAGGGGGAGGGGAGAGGGGGAGAGTAGAGAAAGAGAAAGGCGGGAGGAGGAGGGAGGCGAAGAGTAGGGAAAGCGAAAGAAGAACGAGAGTTAGGAGGAGGAGAGAAGGAAGGGAGTCAAGGTAAGTGGGTCAGAGTAATGGGGGAGGGGGAAAAGGGGTAGAGTGGAGGGGGTGGTGAGGAGAGAAGCACCAATAGACTGCAAAACATCGTAAGACGGTGCGGGCAGGCGGCATCGCGTGGACGAAAAAAAAGAAGCATCGACTATAATTTAGTTGTGTGTGAAGATGGATTACATATTTATAACCAAAGATGGCTTGTAAAACATTTTAAGGGGGAAAACGACGGCTAAGTCCTCTTGTTCATTTCAAGTTTCCATATCCTTTACTAAAGTCATAATGCATTTTAATTTCTTAACTAAACACAAACAAAATAAATCATGATATAGAACAAAAAAAGATAAACGATGCATGCAAAGATCCCTCTTCCCAAAAACAAAACACATGTTCTGGGACTCGACTATAATCTTACAAGTGTCTTACTTTGGCTGCATAAAGCTGCTTAAGATCATATAGTTGTTGAGCAAAAAATACACGAACTAATTTTCCCGGTTTCTGTGCAGCCAAAATAGGCTTGGTTATTTAGATGAATATTCACAAAACGTGCAAGAAATACCATACGTTAAGTTATAATATCATAATTCGGATTT
>NW_028234425.1:2761394-2766394 GCF_977035675.1 Penaeus japonicus | reverse complement strand
CCTATATCTCTCTTTCTCTCTGTGCACCTCCCCCACTCCCCATATATTTCCTTAATCTATCATAATACTATCAAAAGAAGCCAGCTAGAGCGGGGCAAAGGAGGGGGGGGGGTTGACTCTACAAACCCCCCTTCATCGTAGAGAAAAAAAAAGAAAAAAAAGAAAAAAAAACTCCACTTCTCTCCACTTCCTTGAAAATGTCTTCAAAGTTGCACGACCTCCAGCAGCGAGTGAGCAAAACCTTTATGCAAGGAGTACATATCCGTGGGTTGACCGTTACACACGCGCTGTGACGTAACTTTTACGGAAGAATGGGGTAGTTATTCTCTTTCTTTCGCTTCTCTGTCTCGCTATTTTTGTTTGATTCTTTTTTTCTCTTTCTCATTTTTTTCTCATTTTCTTTGTTTTTCTACGCTTTTATTTTTTCTCTTTCTCTTTCTCTTTCTCTCTCTTTCTCTCCTCTTTTTCTTTATTTCTCTCTTCTCTCTCTCTTTCTCTCTTCTCTCTCCTCTCTCTCTCTCTTTCTTTCTTTCTCCTCTCTCTCCTCTCTCTCTCTCTCTCTCTCTCTCTCTCTCTCTCTCTCTCTCTCTCTCTCTCTCTCTCTCTCTCTCTCTCTCTCTCTCTCATTGTCTCTCTCTCTATTTCTCTTTATTTCTCTCTTTCTCTCTCTCTCCCCCCTCCCCCCTCCCCTCCCGCTTCATATCTGTCTCTTCTCTCTTTCCTGTCTTGTTGCGGTCATTTCCTTTGCATTATTCTGTCGTGCCATAAATATTCTCTTTTTTCGGAAATGAAAAGCCATATGAGATTTTGAGACTAACTGGAGAGGATATGTTAGTAAGATAAGTGAATGTGAATCATCGTCGTTATCGTCATCTTCATCACCATCACCGTCATCAACACCATCAACAATCACCACCACCATAATCATCGTTCACCACCATCACCATCAATCACCACCACAATCATCCTCAATCACCACCACCACCATCATCACTTACCATTATCATCACCACCACCATCGTTATCATCATATCATCACTACCACCACTCACCACCACCATCATCACTACCACCACTCACCACCATAATCATCACTACCACCATCGTTATCATCATATCATCACTACCACCACTCACCACCACCATCATCACTACCACCACTCACCACCATAATCATCACTACCACCATCGTTATCATCATATCATCACTACCACCACTCACCACCACCATCATCACTACCACCACTCACCACCATAATCATCACTACCACCATCGTTATCATCATATCATCACTACCATCATCACCACCACCATCACCACCACAATCACCCCCACGGAAACATTTCTGAGCGCATTTCTGACTCCAACAAGTCCATATATAAGTCTGCCTTGGACTCATCCACGTGCTTCTCCTCCGTGCTTCGTGCAACTTCATGCAAGATGATAGTTGGGAGAGAAAAAAAAAACTCGCGTCTGGCTGGTTGTGGGAAAGTCCAGCGGGTAGACGGTGTTCCAGGAAGGAGGTGGGAGGGGGATGGGGGGATGGGGGGTAGGGAGGAGGGAGGGTGGAGAGGGGGGGAGGGGGTGAGGGATGGGGTGGAGGAGGGAGAGGAGTAGGAGGGGGAAGTAGAGGGAGAGGGGAGGGGAGGAGGGGGAGAGGGAGGAGGGATGGAGTAGAAGATATTGAAGGGGAGGGAGGAAGGGAGGGAGAGGGAGGGGGGTAGAATGGATGAGGGAGAGAGGAAGAGATGGAGAGTAAGGTCGGGAGGATAGATAAAGACTTGAAAGGATAAGAAGAAGAAGAAGAAGAGGAGGAGGAGGAGGAAGTAGGAGGAGGTGGAGGAAAGAAAGGGGAGCTACTCTCGCCCCCACGAAAGAAGTTGCAAGAATTTCCTGCCTGAGGTCCGTGCAGAGCGTGGCCGCCGACCGACGACCGACGAGCTCGAGCGCTGACCAACGGACTCTTTCGTGCAGGTCGGACTCTGGGGCGGTTTGTTTTAGGTCATACGCACACGCACACGCACGCGCACACGCACACACGCATATGCACACGCACACGCACACACGCGCACGTGCACACACACGCACAAGCACGCACATGCAAGCGGACATGCACACGCACATGCACACGCTAACACACACACACACACAAACACACACACACACACACACACACACACACACACACACACACACACACACACACACATATATATATGTGTGTGTATATAGATAGATAGATAGATAGATAGATAGATAGATAAATTGATAAACATTTTTTTTCCTGTTACGGGTTATAGTTATGTTACGAGTTTTATTGTTATCATAATCATCACCAACATCGTCATCGTCACCATAACCATCAATACTATTATAAACTGACATACTGTGCACTCCCGATTCCGTTGCAAGCAAATGAAAACGAATTAGTTTAGTCCCATGAAAATCATGATATTGTTATTGTATTAATAAGCGCTGTCAGCTGTTTTTTTTTCTGTTTTTTTTTATACAATCAGGTGTTGTTTTTCTTTGCTCTGGTTTTGGTAACGCTTGCGGTACAGTTACTGGGTTGTAATTAGCGTGAGATTTTTTTTTATGTGCATGTATGTGGGATTTTTGTGTTTGCGTGTGGGAGTGGGTGGGAGGGGTGCTGTGTGTGGTTGCGTGTGTTTGTGTGTGTGGGGGGGTGGGGGGACCTTGTGTATTTGTGTATGTGCTTTATTAGTGTGTGTGTGTGGGGGGGGGGGTTATGTGTTTCTTTGTTTTTTTGTGTGTGTATTTTTATGTTATGCTGTTTGTTTATATTTCTGTACGAGTTTTCTTAGTTAAGTTATCATTATTTTCACGAAATTTTATGTCTATTCATCTATGCATTCCTTTCATACACGTATCCACGCTTTTGAATATTAATTTAATTCATTTACCCATTCATTCCAAAATGCATTAAATTCATATATATACATGTAACCATCCCATACACTTAATCACGCATTTCAATATGCAATTGCTAGCAAGATCCTCAACGAATGAAACGAGCAGTGCTTTCAATAACGCGTCGAGGAAACTAGTAAGAGCGGCTGTCACAGGTGCAAGCAAGCAAGCAAGCAAGCAAGCAATCACGTGACTCGTGCCCCGCGGCTCGGCTTTTGTTCACGCGTGATGGAGGACAAGCAACCTGAATTGAACCTAATTGAACCTTCCCTCCGCCATCTGTTCACATGGTCATTTCGTGAGATTGAGATTGAGAGAAAGAGAGCGCGGGTCTAATTTTTGTTTTGTGTTATTAATTTTATGCTATTAATGTATCTTTTTTATTTTTTTTTTCTTCTTTTTATTTATTTTTTATTTTTACGTATTTTTTATTTTCATTTATGTTTCATCTATTTATTCAATTTTATTTATTTATTTTGTTTTTCTTTCTTTTCTTTTCGTTTTTATTCGTATGTTTGAAAGTACCGATAATAAAGTCGCGAGTTAAAGTCGTTGTCTGGCTTTTCAATTTCGTATCTTATAAACTTTTTTTTTTGCGGTTGTCCTAAAAAAATCGTAAGGATCAGTATCCCCAGCGTGTTATACTCTGCATTTTCTTATGTGTCATTTGATTATTTACTATAAATCCCTGGATATTAGGACGATATATATTATATATTTTTTTAAAGATTCATGTACATTAATTTCTATTCATCTCAATGCCTTAATCTAACCCCCTTCCCTCCCCTTCCCCTTCCCCTACGCACACACTTAACAAAAGAAAACAAAGAAAAAAAGTAATATCTATGTCACTAAAATAAATAAATAATAATAATAATAAAGAATAAAAAACAAAATATTAAATACATCTATCTCCTCACACCCAAACCTTCTTTTCCCATCTCTTCCACACCTACAAAGTCAAAAAAAGAAAGAAAGAAAAAAAAAAGGTCTTTTCAAATACTGACATTCCTGCACTTGCTCGTCTATATGCCTCAGAAGACGTCAGTTTTGGGTCAAGGTGTACATCCGTAAGAAGCCGCAAGATCGTGTGCTCTGAGACGCAAGATTGTTGTCGAGAGCGAGTCCTTGGTGGGTGACATTTAATGAGGTGGAAGGGTTCTAGAAAGGTGATGATTTGTGGTGGTGGTGAGGATTCGTGATTTATTATGGTGGTGGGGGTGGTGATGGTGGTGTGAGGGTTTTATGGGTGGTGTGTTGGTGGGGATGATTTTGTTGTTGATGTTGTGGTTGTGGTTTGAGTTATCGTCGTCATCAGCTTCACCAACACCCTCGTTGTCGGCATAATTGTCATCATCACCACCATCACCACCACCACCATCATCACCACCATCATCATCATCATCACCATCATCTTCACTACCATCACCATCATCATCATCATCACCACCATCACCATCATCTTCACTACCATCACCATCATCATCACCATCCTTCAAATATGACATAAATGACACATGACGCACATAACTGATGCATCATCATTGACACAGAACTGGCGATATTTTGACCTCACTTTGGGTGTGTAATTTTCATTGAAGATAATGAAGAAGGAGAAGAAGAAGAAGACGAAGAATATATTGATGAAGAAGAAGACGAAGACGAAGAAGAAGAAGAAGAAGAAGAAGAAGAAGAAGAAGATGAGAAAGAATAAGAATGAGAAGAAGTTGACGAAGACGAAGAAGGTAATAATGAAGAAAACGAAGAAGAAGAAGACGAAGATGATAAAGAATAAGAGTGAGAGGAAGAAGACGAAGAAGAAGAAGAAGAAGAAGAAGAAGAAGAAGAAGAAGATGAGAAAGAATAACAAAACAAAAGGAAGAATAAGAAGACGAGGACGAAGAGGAATAAGACGGAGATGAAGAAGAAGAAGACGACGACGACGAAGAAGAAGAAGAAGAAGAAGAAGAAGAAGAAGAAGATGAGAAAGAATAAGAGTGAGAGGAAGAAGACGAAGACGAAGAAAAGGATGAAGAAGAGAAAGAATAAGAATAAGAAGACTAAGACG
>NW_028234425.1:2753894-2756394 GCF_977035675.1 Penaeus japonicus | reverse complement strand
AGCCCTATGGTCACCCTCCAGGTTTTTGCAGAGCTTTGCGATGATCTGTGAATTAACTTTATCAGATCAGAGAAAATCGTTATTGGTGATATTGATATATTTATCACTTTTGCTGCTTTGTTTTTTATTTATTTATTTTTTTTATTGGTATCATTATCATTGTTATTTTTGTTGTTGTTAGTATCGTTGTTATTGTTGGCCTTTTTGTTATTGATATCATTACTATTGTTTAATTTGTTTGATTATTATTATAACATCTATAATTAATGACATTACTGCCATTATCGCTATCTGTTGCTCACATCATACGCCGATGCTTATTATATATCCTATTCCACAACCCTCTCTTGTCTCGTCGTTGCACATTTCCCGTTGAGCAAAGGTTTTCGGAGGCGAGCGCCCGCTTTTCTCGAAAAATCGCCCCCCGTCCCAAAAATGGCGCAACCCGGTCACGTGACTCCAGGCCGTCGACATCCTGTGCTGGCGTCGGCCGCCGGAGATCACGCTTGTGGTCGTATTTTTGACGTTTCTTTGTTGGTGGTGTTTGTAGGGATTTTGAGGTTTCACACGCTCGCACACAAACGCGCGCGCACACACACACACACACACACACACACACACACACACACACACACACACACACACACACACACACACACACACACACACACACAGTCACACACACAGTCACACATACACACACAGCTCCCACACACAACCCCCTTCCCCCTCCCCCCTCACAACCCCCTACCACCTCGCCACACACACACACAAACCCACAACCCCCCCACCACTCCTTCTCATTTACATAGCAACACAATCATCACCATCATCACCACTTTCAATCACTTAGGCCTTGCGGTAAAAAAACTACCCTTTTCCTTAGGCCGTGCGCGAGATCACAGCCTCTAAGTAACCGTAATTGTATGTTTCTTTAGTGTGGCAAAGTGTACCGCCTGGAGCTCCTGGTGGGTAGAACGACGGGTGTGTTCTCCTGTGGTGTTCTTCTGTGGTGGTCTCCTGTGGTGTTCTGTGGTGTTCTTCTGTGGTGTTCTCCCGTAGTGTTCTTTTGTGGTGGTCTTCTGTGGTGTTCTTTTGTTCTGTGGTGTTCTGTGGTGTTCTCCCATGGTGTTTTTCTGTGGTGTTCTCCTGTGGTGTTCTGTTCTGTGGTGTTCTGTTCTCCCGTGGTGTTCTCTCGTGGTGTTATACTGTGGTGTTATTTTGTTCTGTGGTGTTTTTCTGTGGTGTTCTTCTGTGGTGTTATCCCTTGATGTTCTTCTCTTTTTCTGTGGTGTTCTGTTCTCCCGTGGTGTTTTCTCGTGGTGTTGTTATTGATATGTTTTTGACGTGTTCTTGTCTTGTTATTGGATTGTTCTGAGAAGAGAGGGAAAAGAGGGGCAAGAAAAGTGAAATGAGAGAGAGAGAGAGAGAGAGAGAGAGAGAGAGAGACATCGAGACAGATACACAGGGAGAGAGAGAGAGATAAAGAGAAAGAGAAAGTGAAAGAGGAAAAGAGAAAGAAAGAATGAGCGAAAACGAGTGAGAAAGAAAGAGAGAGAACAAGAGAGAGAACACAAAAGAAAGAACGAAGGACATTTTCAAGGACGGAAAAAAAAAACGGAGAATAAACACACACACACACACACCTTCCCACATCTCTCGTCTCCCTTGGCAAAGCTTTCATTAGCAAAGGGGGTTGCACACTGCACTAAGTCTCCCAACACAGGAAGAAGCAAAAACAGAAACAAACAAGAAAACAAATAAACGTTTTCCTTGTTTTCACGCGCGCTATGCTTACTTGCTTTATCTCTTATTCTCTTCTTATGCCACGCGTCCTGTCTTCATGTTTGCTGGCGGTTCTCATATGTTGCGCTGGTGGTTTTGTTTGAGGGGAGAGCTTGATTTGCGGGGCGCGTGTTCTTGAGTGAGTGTGGGTTTTTGTGTTTGCATATATATGTAGGTATGTATGTACGTGTGTATGTATATATATACATGTATACATGCATGTAGACATACGTATAGACAAACATATAGACACACAAGTATACACACACACAACCAAAACCACACGACTACACAACCACACGACTACACAACCACACAACTACACAACCACACAACTACACAACCACACAACTACACAACCACACAACTAAACAACCACACAACTAAACAACCACACAACTACGTAACCACACAACTACACAACCACACAACTACGTAACCACACAACTACACAACCACACAACTACGTAACCACACAACTACACAACCACACAACTACGTAACCACACAACTACACAACCACACAACTACGTAACCACACAACTAAACAACCACACAACTACGTAACCACACAACTACACAACCACACAACTACGTAACCACACAACTAAACAACCACACAACTACGTAACCACACAACTACGTAACCACACAACTACACAACCACACAACTACACAACCACACAACTAAACAACCACACAACTAAACAACCAC
>NW_028234425.1:2743549-2751294 GCF_977035675.1 Penaeus japonicus | reverse complement strand
CACTTTCTCTGCCTGTCTTTTGTTTCTCCCTCTCTCTCTCTCGCTCACATCTTTCTCTCCTCTCGTCTCTCTCCTGCCTCTTCTCCCTCTGCTCGCCGCTCTTTTCCCCCTTTGTTTAAATATATGCCTCTTTCACTCTCTGCGGGCTATTGCGTTCCTCAGTCTTTGTCTCTTATCCCTTCCTCTTCTCTCTTTCCTCTGCCGGTCTGTTTGTTTCTCGCTGCTCTCTCTCTCCGCCACTCTTTCTCTCTCTCGCTCTCTCTCTCCCACCCCGCTCGACTCTCTTTCTCCTCTCTCTCTCTCTCTCTCTCTTCTGCTCCTTCCTCTTCCCTCTCCTCTCCCCCCCTCTCCCTCTCTCTTCCCCCTCTCAGGTCTCCCTCTCCTTCCTCTCTCCCTCTCCAAGCCCTCCCTCCTCTCGCGCTCCTCTCGTCCCTCCTCAGCTCTCTCTCTTTCTTTCCCCTCTCATTTCTTTTGTTTTTTCTTTCTTTCTTTTTCTTCCTCTCTCTCCTCGGGGAGGACGAGGCGAGATCTTACTCTCTCTACTCTTTCCCGCCGCTCTCTCTCTCTCCGCTTTCGCTCTCTCCCTCTCTCCTCTCTCTCATCTCTCTCGTCTCCTCTCTCGTGAGCTCTCGCTCATCCTTTCTCTCTCTCGGTCTAGTTCGTTTCTCTCGTTGGCTCTTTCTCACTTTCGCGCCATTGCCTGTCTGTTGTTTCTCTCTCTCTCTCTCTCCTCACGACTTTCTCTTCTCTCTCTCTCTCTCTTGCCTCCTCTCCCTCTCTCTCTCTCTCTCTTGCATCCTCTCTCTCTCTCTCTCTCCTCCTCCCCTCTCTTCCCTCCCCCCCCCCCCTCTCTCTCTCCTCGCTACTCCTCTCTCATCTCTTCGCTCTCTCGTCCTCTCTCTCGCCCTCCTCTCTCTCTCTCTCATCTCTCTCTCTCTCTCTCTCTCCTCTTTTCTCTTTGTTTTAAAATTATATCCTCTTCACTCTCTCGGTCTATTTTCGTTCTCCCCTCAATCTTTGCGCTTCTCCTCACTTTCTCTGCCTGTCGGTTTGTTTCTCTCCTCTCACTCTCTCTCTCCTTCACTCTTTTCTCTCGCTCTTCTCTCTCTCTCGCCTCTCCTCTCGCCTCTATCGTTCTCTTTGTTTTAATGAATGCCTCTTTCCTCTCCTCTCGGTCTATTTCGTTCTCGCCCCTTTGTCTCTTTCCCTCACTCTCTGCCTTCGGTTTGGTTTTCTCCTCGTCTCTCTCTCTCTCTCTCTCTCTCTCTCTCTCTCTCTCTCTCTCTCTCTCTCTCTCTCTCTCTCTTTCTCTTTGTTTTAATTATATGCCTCTTTCACTCTCTCGGTCTATTTCGTTCTCTCTTTGTCTCTTTCTCACTTTCTCTGCCTGTCTGTTTGTTTCTCTCTCTCTCTCTCTCTCGCCTTCCTCTCTCACTGCTTTCTCTCTCATCATTCTCTCTCTCGTCTCATCTCCTCTTTTCTCTTGGTTTTAAGTAGTTGCCTCTTTCACTCTCTCGGTCTATTTCGTTCTCTCTTTGTCTCTTTCTCACTTTCTCTGCTGTCTGTTTGTTTCTTCCTCTCTCGCTCTCTCCCTCTCTCTCACGCTTTGTCCTCTCTCTCTCTCTCACTCTCGTCCCTCTCTTCGCTTTGTTTTAATTAGATGCCTATTTCACTTCACACATCTCATCGTCGGTTCGATCGTGCGTGCCTCTCTTGTCCTTTCCTCCTCACGGGCTCATTCTCTGTCCTCTGCCGTCTGTCTGCTTCTCTCCTCTCTCTCTCTCTCTCTCTCCTCTTTCTCTCTCTCTCTCTATCCTCTATCTCTCATTCTCTTCACCCATCAACCACTCATCTCCTTCTCCCGTTCCCTCCGACGCTCCACTCTCTCTCTCTCTCTCTCTCTCTCTCAGCCGTCCTCTCTCTCTCTTCTCTCTCGCTCCCCCCCCCCCCCCCCCCTCTCTCTCTCTCTCCTCTCTCTACGGATGGTATCGTGTGTGTGGCGGTGTACGTGTGCATGTGTATGTGTAATTATGTGTACGTGGGGCATGGAGTGCGTTGTGTATGTGTGGTGTGTGTGTGTGTGTGTGTTTGTATGTGTGTGTGCGGTGGTTATGTATGTGTGTGGATGTGCGGGTATAGGGGTGTTGTTTGGTACGCATATCCTTACCTACCAGGAAAAAAATAGGCCCGCTCAAATATCAACCACCTCAAAAAGATCTTCCGAGTTATCCCGTTTCGTGCTCTTTTCACGCACCCTCGTTTCGCCGCTTAAAAAAAAAAACAAAAAAAAAAAGAAGTGCGGTATATAGCACCTTCAGGTGTTTTTTTTTCCTCGACATCTTTGTTTTTCCTTCACTTCCCTCTCCCGGCCCTAATCTTGACACCGGTAGACAGATGCTCACCTCTACACAAACAGCTTTCCCGAGCATGGCTGCCAACCGTAACTGACAGGACAGTAAACCTCACCGAGACCCAGGTTCCAAACCTCAATCTTTCGCGCCAATTTGAAGATAAATAAATTCGTCAACGTGTTTATTAATGAAAGAGTCTTTGGTGTTTATTTATAGTATAACAAGTAGTCGAGATGAATTAAGTAATACGGAGTTGGTATATGCTGTACATTTTTTGGGTGAATTTATACTCAGAAGAAATAACCGGAAAACTGAAAGCAGAAAGATGAAAGCCACGAAACTCATCATCACATTCATTTATTTCCTCTGTGTCATTTTTTTTTTACTCTCTTTCTCTTTCTCTCTGTTTCTATTTCTGTTTGTATGTCTGTCTGCATGCCTGTAAGTCAGTTTGACTGTCTGTCTACCAGCCTGTAAATCTGTCTCTTACTCCCTCTTCCCCTCTCTCCCTCCCTTCCTCCCTTTATCTCTCTTTCTCTCTCTCTCCGGTCTCTCCTCTCCCTTCCTCTCTCTCTTCCCCCCCCTCTCGCTCTCACCCTCTCTCCTCTCACTCCTCTCCGCTCTACTTCACTCCTCTCTCTCCAAATCCTCCTGCTCTTCTCCCATCCGCCCTCTCTCCCTCCCCCCTCTCTCGTTCACTCCCCCCCCCCCCCCTCAGCGCTACTCGATCCGAGGTATGTCCTACTCTCGTCTCTCTCCTCTTCTCTCGCGTCGTCTGTCCTCCTCAACTACGGCTCCCCATCATTTCTCGCTCTCGCGCCTCGACCTCCTCTCGGCGACTCTCGCACCTCCCTCCCTCCTTCCGTTCTCCCACTCACTTCTCTCTCTCTCTCTACCACCCCCTCCCTTCCTCCCTTCATCTACTCGCTCCTCTCTCTCGGTCGTCCTCCTCACTCTCTTCACCCCCTTCCTCGAGATCGGTCGCCGCTTCCACTCTCCTCGTCTCTCCTCCACCCATTCCTTCCGAGCTCCCCTCCCTCACTCTCACTCTCACATCTCTCTCTCTTCTCCCCGCTCTCTGCGCTGTGTCTCTCCTGTGGGTCCTCTCTCTCTCTCCTCTCTATATATATATATATATTTATTGATATATACTAATATAGTATATGTGAGTAAAAATATATATATATAATAGATAGATTTATAAGATTTAGATATATATATAGTGTGTCTCGCCCCCCTCTCTTTTCTCTCGCGGCTCACCCACCCTCCCCGTCCCCTCCCGTCATCCTCTCTCTCTCTCTCAGTCGCTCTCCTCTCGCTCTCCGTCCACTCTCTCAATCTCTCTTCCTCATCATCTCTCTCCTCGCATCTCCTTTATCTCTCTCTCTCCTCTCATCCGCTCCCTCCTCCTCCTCCCCTCTCTTCTTCTCTCTCTTCTCTCTCCTCTCTCAGCTCGTTTCTCTCTCTCCAACAACTCCTGCCCAACTCTCCCAATCCCTCCCCCCCTCCTTCCCTCCTTCCCTCCCCCGCCTATCAGTTGCTCTTCTCCACTTCCCTCGTATCCTATTCAGGGTTAATATCGTTCGCTCCTAAAGCACGTGTGACCTTCACCTGTCATCGCCCCAGCTTTTGAAAGCAAGCACACTCGGAACAGGCCATCATATAGCCGGCTTAAGCATACGGGGTGTGGTTGAAGAATGTACGAGTCTCATAACCGTTACTTTCATTTCGCTTTTGGGATACTTTCTAATTATGAATGACAAAAGGGAAGAAGTAGGAAAGAATGAAAGGGAAGAGGAATTAGGTGAGACGAAAGGAGACGAAAGAGAGAAAGAATAAAAAAAATGGTGGGGTAAGAGGTTGAAGAAAAAAAAAAGAAAGGAAAAAAAATCGGTAGGTTTTTTGAATATGGTGAATTTGATTTTAACGGTCGCCGTGTCTATTCAAACGTCTGTCTTTGCTTACCGTTGAGGATTCTGAAGTTAGACATAGCTTTCAGTGAATGCGAAACGATTGGAATTTAAGAGTAACAAAGAGAAAAAAGCTTATGAAAGCGAAAGATGTATCTTTATATACTATGAACGTGGATTATTTAAGATTGAGAATAATAATGCAAAATGAGAACATTGAGTGATGATACGTATAATATCTGATTGATTAATGATTTTTTTAAAATAGTATTAACATTGATGTTGATAATGATAATGATCATGATGATATTGATAATATTATGATGATGATGACATTAATGATGATTGTAATTATAAGTATGGTTATAATAATAATTATAATCATTATAGGCTATATTTTCATTATTATTATGATAATGACAGTGATAACGATAATAATGATAATGATGATAATGATAGTGATAATAATTATGATAATAATAATCATAATAATGATGGTGATAATGCTGTACATAACATAAACAATAATAATAACAATAATGATAGTAATAATGACATTAGTGATAATAATTACAATGAAAATCATAAGTATTATTTGTTTTGTTTGTATTATTGTCTTTATCACTCTTACTTTTTATGAATTATGGTATTATTTTCATCATTGTTGTTATCATTATTATTATCATTATCATTATCATCACCATCGTCATCATTGTTTTTGTTATTATCTTTGTTATTATCAATGTTACATTATTAACTTTATTGATATCATCATTACCATCATTATTATCATCATTACTATTGCCATTATCATCCTCTTTATCAATATTATCACTATCATCATCATCATCATCACATCATCATCTTCATCATCATTATCATAATCATCATCATCATCACATCATCATTATCATTATCAATATTTCACATATAATCAAACAGATAAACATAAACAACAAATACAAGATTCATTCATATATTTTCTATTACACTAGATCCGTATAACGTATGCACTGTGAATGTTGATGTGTGTGCTAGTATTTATCAACGTGCATATGTATGTGCATTTGTATGTGGTTATGTGTATAGTTGTGTCTGTATTTGTGTATTTATTTGTTTGTTTGTTTGTGTGCGTTTGTTTATGTTTGTGTGTGTGTATATTTGTGTGTGTGTGTTTATGCGCGTGTGTGTGTGTGTGTGTGTGTGTATGTGTGTGCTTGTGTGTGTGTGTGTGTGTATGTGTGTGTGTGTGTGTGTGTGTGAGTGTGTGTGTGGTTTCACACATGTGAAATATGTGTTTCTCTGAACCTGCATTTATGTATTTACATACGCATGTATAATTATTTATATATATATATAGATATATATATATATATATATATATATATATATATATATATATACATTTATATAGAATATATATATATATATATATATATATGTATATATATATATTATATATATATAATATAGATATATATATATATATATATATATATATATATATTATATATACGGTACGTACATGTATTTGCCCTGTGCGTCCCGTGTATGGTCTATCGTTTATGCATATGTAAAATGACGACGTAAGAAGAGCGGTACTCTGGAGTCCATGGGTGTGGTGGCTGGATGCGGCGGGGTTCGGACGCGTTGTTTTTGTCTGGGCAAACCATCTGCCCTCCTCCTTTTGGATAATTTTCGGTTCAGACACTAAATTCCCCTTCCCTGCCTTCTTTACCTCTCCTTGTCTCTCTCTTTAAAATTTCTTTCCTTCTCTCTCTTTTTCTTCTCTCTCTATTCGTTTATGAGAACTTCTTTCCTCTCTCTCTCTCTCATCTTTCGTCGCTCCCTCACATCTTCCACTCCCTACCTCTCTCTCTCCACGAACTCTCCACGCTCTCATCTCTCTCTCTCTCTCTCTCCTCTCTCGTCTCTCTCCCGTTCTCTTTCTCTCTCTCATCCTCTCTCTCTCTCGTCTCTCTCTCTCTCACTCTCTCTCCGCTCCCAATCCCATCTCACACCTTCTCTCTCTCTCTCTCCTCGGTCCCTTTATCCTTCTCCCTCTGTCTTTTTTCCTTCCTTCCTTCTCTTCGTCCTCCCTCCAATCCATTCCTCTTTCCGTCTCTTTCCCTCTCCCTCCATTCTCTCTTCCCTTTCTCTCTCCCTTTCTCCTTGTCCTTGCCTTTCTGGTCGCATCTCTCTCTCTCTCTCTCTCTCTCCTCTATATCGCTCCTCTCTCTCATCACCTCCCCGCTCCTTCCACCTCTCCATCCTCCATTCTCGGGCCTCCTATCCTCCCCTCTCTCTCCCTCTCAATTCTCTCCTCTCTCCCATCTCAGCCTCTCCCACCATCTCTCTTCTCTCTCCCTGCCTCCCTCGCTCTCTCTCTCTCTCTCTCTCTTTCGATATATATATATATATCATATAATATATAATATATATTTAAGATATATATATTTTTATATATATATAGATATATCTTTCTATTAGTCTCCCCCCAGTCCTTCATCTATTCATCTACCTCTCTCCCTCCCGCCATCCGTCCCATCCTCTCCATCCCTCCCTCCCTCCCGTCTCTCCCTCCCTCCATCCTTCCCATCCTCTCCCTCCCTCTCCCTCTCTCCCCTCTCTTCTCCCTCCCTCCATCCCATCCTCCCTCCCTCCTTCCCCTCCTTACTCATCCCTCTCCTTCCCTCCATCCCTCCTCCCAAACGAAAGCCCTCCCTCCCTCCCTCCCTCCCCTCCTCCCTCGCCTCCCTCCCTCCTCTCCTCCCATATTACCCTACCACTCCTTCACCGTTCCGAATTAACAAAAGGGTAAGGGCGAAGGAGGGTGTAGAGAGGAGAGGAAACATGATGGCTGACTTTTTTGATGAATGAGAGTCATAAAGATTTTTTTTTTTTTTTTTTTAATACATGCCTCAGGCAGAGTTAAGGAATAGGAAAAAAATAGATGAATAAGCAAGAATTTGGGACTTTGAGATGATTTACTTTTGCCGTGTATCTATTTATCTGCTTTTCTATCTGTATCTCTCTCTGTTTATCTATCTGGCCGTTTATCTATATCTATCTATATATCAATGTTAATCTATCTTTGTTATCAATCTATATATCTCTTTCCATTTAGCTGTCATTCTATCTATCTTTCGATCTGTCTGTATATCTAAATCATCCCTCTCTATCCCTATCTATCCATCTACATCTATCCATCTATCCATCCATCCATCCACATCTGAAATCACGATATTTTTAATGAACAGTGAATCAGACTTATTATTTTTATAATTTAAAATAATTAAAAAATTATTTTTATGAATAGTAAACAACTGCGACCTCGGTTCTTGTAGTGTTATAGAGAGCGCTGGGTTAAAATGGAGTGAGAAGGAAAAGTTACTTTGCAGAGGTACCCTATTCGGTTGATCAAAGTGCGATGCAACAACTCATCTTGCTAAATATAGGAGGGGGTGATTAGATACATGTTTGA
>NW_028234425.1:2726049-2733549 GCF_977035675.1 Penaeus japonicus | reverse complement strand
AAAATAAGAGATAAGAAACGATTGGAAGTGGAGGAGGAATAAGAGGAGAGTAGAGAAGAGGTGAAAGAGGAGGATGTGAAAATATAAATATTGAAGTTTACTAGAATAAAGAAAAATAAGAAAAGAAGATAACAAAAAAGTAAAGAAATTATATATTTTATACAAAGATAGAGATTTTGTTATTTTTTCATCATATTTATAATTAAAAAACAAACCTAAAAAAAAACACTTCACCACACCAAATACACGCACACACACAACACACTCACATATACACATAGACATAAACTACTTAAAAACACAATCAAATTCACTCTCATCCACTAACACACACACACAAACAAAAACGCCCATCTCGACCACCAACAAACACCCACATCAATCGCATACCACCCCCAAAAATAAAAAAACAAGAAAAAACCGACAAACAATCAAAATCAAATTAATTAAAACAGTTCTTATTTGGATCAGCAACGAACCGGACGCCAACTTTTACTGCTTGTCTTTTGTTCTGTTGCATTACCTCGTGTCTCTGTGTGTGGTTTGTGTGTGTGTGTTGTTGTGTGTGTGTGTGTGTGATGTATTTTGTGTGTTTTTGTTGTTGATGTGTTTTTGTGTTTTTGTGTCTCTGTGTGTGTTGTGTGTGTTGGGGTGTGTGGTTGTTTTGTTGTTTTTGTGTGTGTGTTTGTGTGTGTGGCATATGTAAATAAGCGGTGCAGTGTGAGTGTATATGTGTTATTGAATTAATGGAATACATACAGTATACCCATCACATATACATATAATCACCCTACCTTCACCCCCCCCCCCCACCCACCCCACCCCCCCACCCCAAAAAAAAAAAAAATCCCGACTCTAAGAATAAGTAAAAAAAAAAAAAAAAAAATAACGAATAATAAAACAGAAAATAATATAATTTAATTAAATGGATAAGTGTGAAGTGGTTTCCAACATCCTAATTCTTTTTAAGTTGAGATACGTCCTTAGGTGACCGCGATGAAACCTTCAACTGCTGAATGTCTATTCTATTCTATATCTATATATAGAGAGACAGAGAGAGGCTGAGAAATCGTTTAGAAGAAGTGGAGGAATGGGAGGGAAGTTGGTGATGTGATGAGGAAGAGAGGAAGTGAGATGTGGGGATGATGGGATAGGTTGGATTATTGGAGGATGAGAGTAAACGGGGGGAGAGAAGGAGGAGGATGATAATAATGGATGGATGATGATATAATAATAGATAGATAATTATTTGATATATACAGATACAGAGTGCAGATGTGAGGAATAAATAGATAAATAGATAATAAGAGAGATAAGAGAGAGAAGGAGATTGAATGGAGAGAGGAGAAGGAAGGTAATATTCGTTATAATATTCATATATACATTGATAGATAATAGATAATTGGATAACTAGAAATATATAGACAGACAGAGAGAGAGAAATATATGGATAGATAGAAGGATACATAAACAGATATAGATAGATAGATAGAGAGAGAGAGAGAGAAATAAATGGTTAAATAATCATAATACTGATTGTGAGGGAGAGTGTGAGATAATGATGAATTTCAGAAAACAGATAATAGAAGATAGACAATAAATTGTTAGTTGTTTGAATTAATATATGATAGCAGGAAATATATATAGAAAAAAATTAAAAAGATGAAATAAAAGATAGAAATACTAAAAAGAAGAAAACGAATGAGATTGTAAAAGAAGAGAAAAAAAGAAAAAGACGATTACAAAAGGTAATGAAGCGAAGATAATGAAAAGAAGAAGCTAAATTTTGGAAAAGCAAAATGTCGGTAGAAAATATGATAGAATGATTAAAAAAAAAAAAAAAAAAAAAAAAAACATTAAAAAAAAGATAAATGAACGAGTCAAAAGAACAAGAGAGGAAAAATTCAATAGAATCAAACAAAATAAAACACAAAAATGAAAAACAATTTTCAAACTCCGATTGAAAAACAAACAACAAACAAAGTCCCGTACCCTCAGGCAAAGAAGAAAAAAAAAAAAAAAATAAACAAGAAAGACAAGAAGGGAGAGAAAGGGGAAGAGGGAAGGGGGAAGAGGAGAAGGAGAGTAAGAAACGGAAATGAAGGTAGGAGGGAGAATAAAGAGGAAGAAGGAGGGAGAAAGAGGAGGATGAAGGAAAGGATAGTAAATATGAGAAGTTACAAGAAGAGAAAGAAGGAAAGAAGGAAAAGAGATAGACAAAAAAGATAAAGAAGAAAGAAACACAAAAATACCAATCAGAGGAGATTTTTGTTATTTTTTCATCAGTATTTAGTAATAAAAAAACAAACTAACACAAACACACTTAACCACACACAACGGCACAAAACCCACACACCAATCTACACATAGAATAAACGTAACATAACACACACACACATATTCCCTCTCTCCACACACCACAACACAAACAAACGCCCATTCGGACACCAACAAAACACCACACAACTGCATTGCCCCCCCCCAAAAAAAAAAAAACAAGAAAAAAAAAAACACGACAACAAACAAAATAAATTAATTAAAACAGTTCTTAATTTGAGTCAGCCAGAGGATCCGTGAGGCAGAAACATCTTAACTGATTGTAGTTTGGAAGTCTTGTTGCATTACCTCGGTGTTTCGTGTGAGTGTTATTTTTGTTTGTATTGTGTTGTTTGTTGTGTTGTGTGGTGTGTGGTGGTGTTGGTGTGTGTGTTTGTTATGTGTGTGTGTGTGTATGTAGTGATTGTGTTTTGTGTGTATGTGTGTGTTGTATGTGTTGTGTGGTGTACTCGTGTGTGTGTTTGATGTTTTGTGTGTTGTCTTTGTATGTTTGTCTGTGCTTGAGTTGTAATGGTTGTATGTGGATGTTTGGTATTTTAGAATGTTGGTTTTTTTGTGTTTTGTGTGTTTTGTTGATAGTATTGGTTGGGGTTTGTTTGGGGTTGTTGTGGTTGTGCGCTTGTGTTGGTGTGTTTTGGTTTTTGGTAGTTGTGTTAGTTTGTGTTGTGTGATGTGCTTGTATGTATATTATATGCGGGGTGAGCCAGTAGTTGGGAGTTGAGTTGAGTGTAATTTATTTTCGAGTTTGAGTTGGTTGAGTTTAGAGTAGGGAGTGTATGTGTTTCTTGAGTTGTATTATGTGTTGTATATTTTATTGTTGTACTGGAATAAATACATACATGTATACCCATAAAAAACACCCAACACAGATACATTATAATCACCCAACAGGACCTTCACCCCCCCCCCACCCCCCCCCCCCACCCACCCCCACCCCTCCCAACCCCCCCACCCCCCCCCAACCCCCAAAAAAAAAATTCCGGACTCCTAAGAATATTGTAAGAAAAAAAAAAAAAAAAAAAAGGAAAAAGAAACAACAAGAAATAAAGGTTTGTGATTTGATGAAAATTGTTAATAAGCTAGTGAGTAAGGGTTGTTGTTTTGAAAAGAGGGGAGAGTGTGCCGCAGACATCTAATGTCTTTTAAGTGTGAGGGATGAGCGTCTTAGGGTGAGCGCGCGAGTAGTGTCTCGTTAGGCTGATGTCTATTTCTAGGTCTATATCTGAGATGAGAAGGAGAGACAGAGAGAGGCGGAGAATTCGGGGGGGGAAGGAGAGGAGAAGTTGGAGGGAGGGAGGGTTGTGGGGGGTGTGTGGTTGGAGGGATGGATGGGTGGGTGGTGGATGTGGAGGGGCGTGTGGGATTGGATGGTTGGATGGAGGGTTGATGGGGTGGGTGGGGGGGGGGTGGTGGAGGGTTGGATTGTGGATGGATGGATGGTGGATTTTATATAGAGGATAGATTGATGAGGGTTGTTGAGTCGAGTGAGAGTGAGAGAGTGGGTGTGTGTTAGAGTGAATTAGTTTGTGTGGAGAGAGAGGGAGGGAGAGTTGAGTGAGGTAGAGGGAGAGGTTAGTTTGTTGAGGTGAGGTTGATTGTTCGGGTGATTGTGTAGGGTAATAAGTCTGGGAGAGAGTAGAGATTGTGGATTTATAGACAGAGTTAGACAGTCAGAGAGAGAGTATATAGGGTTTGAGTAGAAGGTGTCTGTTTCAGTTTTAGTTAGTGAGGTGAGTGTGTGTGTGTGAGATAGATATGGAGAGTAGTTCGATTGAGTGCGGGGGATGGGTGTTTGTGTGGTGGGAGTTAGAGTGTGGGATGTACTGTGGAAAAAGAGAGGATTGTAGGATAGTCATAGTGGGTGTTTTTTAGGTTGGGAGGTGTATAGATAGTGGGAGTTGTGAGGGAATTAGAGTTAGATATTTTTAGGTTATAAGTTGGAATAGAATGAGTAGATAGACTATGATGGAAGGTTAAATCCGAATAAATGAGATGTTAAATGGAATGGAGTATATAGAAGAATAAGAAGATTTCGATTAGGTATGGTAAGCGAGTAGAAGGATAAGGAAGGAAGTTGGCGATATTGGGAATTAAATGCAAATGGTCGTGTTTAGTAGAAGATGGATAAGATGGTTTGTATATTAAAAATTAAAATAATTAAATTATAAAAATCTTTTATAAGTGATTTGACGAGGAAAAAGAACAAAGTGAGGATAAAATTCTATTTGATGATGGATCAAATACATAAACTATCATATTATTGAGTTATAAGCGAGTTTTAAGGTGAATGGGTGGGTGGGTTTAGTGGGAAATGTGGGGATGTGGGTAGGGATGGTGTGGGTTTTAGGTGAATATGGGCGATTGTGGGGGTAGTGATTGGGGAGGAAGGGTGGGGTTGGGGGGGTTGTTAAATGGATGGGGGGGTTTATTCTGGATGATTATAAGAAGAATGGAGTGAGAGGAGTAGGGGGAGTTGAGGGGGTTGAGGTCGGAAGGTTGTAGACCACACAGGGTGGGCAGCGCAATCATCGCACGGGAAGCCTCTACACGGCGAGCTCCACCCCCTAATGTAGGGTTGCCCCGGGGCCATACATCGGTGCTCCCCCCCCCCCCACCGGGGATGGGATAGGGGGGGGGGTGAGGGAGGGGGAGGGGCGCTGGGGGGATGGGGGAAGGAGGGGTGGGGGAGGGGGGGGGGGAAAAGGGGGGGAGGGGGGTGGGGTTTGAGGGAGTGGGTTGGGGAGGATGAATGAGGGGGGGGAATACAATTATCAAATACGATTGAAAAAACAAACAATCAAAATGTCGGACCGAGGCCAAAGAATGGAAAAAAAAAAAAAGAAAGAGAAGAAGGCACAAAGGACAAGAAGGGAAAGAAGGAAGAGGAAAGAAAGACAAGAAGGGAAGAAGACGAAGGCAGAAGACAAAAAAAAGAAGGAAGAAGAGAAACAAAAGGCAAAGAAGACAAGAATCCAAGAAATTAAAGAAGACAAGAAAGCAAGAAGACAAGAAGGAAAGAAGACAAGAAGACAAAAAGGCAAAGAAAACAAGCAGGCAAAGAAGACAAGGAATCAAAGAAGACAAGAAATCAAAGAAGACAAGAAATCAAAGAAAACAAAAAGACAAGAAGGTAAAGAAGACAAGAAATCAAAGAAAACAAGAAATCAAAGAATCCAAGAAATCAAAGAGTCCAAAGAAAACAAGAAATCAAAGAAGACAAGAAATCAAAGAATCCAAAGAAAACTAGAAATCAAAGAAGACAAGAAATCAAAGAATGCAAAGAAGACAAGAAATCAAAGAATCCAAGAAATCAAAGAAGACAAGAAATCAAAGAATCCAAGAAATCAAAGAAGACAAGAAGGCAAGAAGGCAAGAGGACCGCCACCGTCTCAAGAAAAGCCGAACCTGTCAAGCGCAAGATGTTGACAAGGAACCCTCTATGACACGTCTCGAGATCACACGGTAGCTCCTTCGGGGTCGGCGGCAGAGGGGCCACTGATCTGGGTTATGGGGGGGAGGGGCGGGGGGGGGGCGTACGGGAGGGGGTACGAGGGGGATAGGGGTGTATGGTAGAGGGGGGGAGGGGAGGGGAGTGGGTGGGGAGAGGGTACGGGGGATAGGGATATTTGGTAGAGGGGGGGGATAGGGGTATTTGGTAGAGGGGGGGGGGAGAGGGGCGTGGATGGTCGGTGGAGGGTATGGAGGAGGGGGTGGGGGGGGGGACGGGCGTGTCTGGTCGGTGGAGGGTATGGAGGAGTGGGTGGGGGGGGGGGGAGCGGGCGTGTCTGGGTACGATTGGGGAAGGAAGCGTGCGTTTAGGGGAGGAAGGGTGCGTTAGGGTGAAGGGTGTAAGAAGAGTGCGTCAGGAAGGGGGAAGGAGGGTGCGTTAGGGCGGAGAGTGTAGTAAGTGTGCGTTAGGGAGGGAGCAGGAAAGGAGTGGGGGAAGGGTGTAAGGGGTGAGAGAGCGAGAGAGTGAGAGAGAGAGAGAGAGAGAGAGAGAGAGAGAGAGAGAGAGAGAGAGAGAGAAAGAGAAAGAGAGAGTCAGATAGAAAGAGAGAAAATAAAAGAAAGAAAGAAACAGAGAGAGAAGCAGAGAAAGAAAGAAAAAAGGACATAAAAAGAGAAAAAGATCAGAAAGAGAGAGAGAGAGAGAGAAAGAGAAGGGAGAAAGTTAGAGAGAAAGAGCGCCAACTTCCTACAGAGCGCCCAGTCTATCTATGAACTGTATATTTGAACGAATATTCCCGAATCTTTCCCTCAAACACACACACGTGACTGTTATTCTGAAGCCTAAACTGATCCAGTTTTAGAAATATAGTCTTATAATCTTTCACTTTTTCACATAAAATTATTATTATTTTTTATTATCATTATTATTATTATTATTATTATTATTTTAATAGATCTGTTTTGATATTAGTTGGAAATTAGATGAAAAATAAAAAACACAGTTTCTGAAAAGTATAGAATTACGATATAACAATTTTGCTTTACAATCTAGTATAGATATTTATAGTGGTCTATGAATAAATGTATAGAAACATAATAAATCAAAAGAATAAAAAGATATATTCAAAATGAAATTAATTAGCCGGATAAAATTTAAAGATTATTTTGTTGAATAAGGTAAATGAATAATTTTAAAAATATCAAAGATCATTTAAATAACATTAACATAACAAAATATAAACTAAACATAAAAAACACATAAACATCGAATTAAATAACATGATATGACAATAACAAAACTTAACATGAACATAACAAACATAACATTTACAAACCATTACATAACATAACAAACTTAACATAAACAAACCATTACACAACATAACAGAACATCGTTAAAACACAACATAAACATTACATAAACATAACATAAAGCCAACATAGCATTAACAAAATACACACAACATAAAAACAAACGCAAATATAGCCATAGCACCAATGATATAACACTCAGCGCATACGCATAAATCACACGATGATTAAGCCACATGTTATCGGGAAGGAGGGGTGGGGGGGGGAGGGGGGAGGTAGATAGAAGGAGGGGGGAGAGGTCAATACGGGGGAGGAGAGGAGGGGGGGAGGGGAGGTAGATAGAAGGAGGGGGGGAGAGGTCAATACGGGGAGAAGAGGAGAGGAGGGGGGTAGATGAGGGGA
>NW_028234425.1:2716049-2718549 GCF_977035675.1 Penaeus japonicus | reverse complement strand
AGGGAAGGAGAAGGGGGGGGGGGGGTCTGGTCAGTAATGGGATCCCGATTGTGATGCCGTAGAGACGGGTGGGCGTGTGGGCGGGTTGCGCGGGCGGCCAGGAGAGGAGGATCAGCTGATAAGAGTTTGAGATTGTATTTTTATCTGACATTTGTTCCTTCTTGTTTTCCTTCTCGCTTAAAACCAGTAAAGAGATTGGCTGTATGAAATCGAACACGAAAATAAACCCAGAGTTTGTCCTATTTCCTTCTCATAGGTATAGGTTTAACAATAACTAATTGCTTATTACCTATCGTATTTTCACATAATGTGCATATACACACAACCATCTATCATATTCATCTATAAATCAACCACTAGACCACCAAAATACAACCAAACGAGCGGATAAAAAAGAAAATCTAAACGCATTGAAATTATCAAACTAAATCGCTAACTAAATGTATTCCAAGTTAGCTAACTTCTAAATCATCACAACGCACTCTAAATTCAGTTCGGAAACGTTAACGACACGCTTTCTAAATTAACCCAACTTAGAAATATTCAGCATTAATCATTTCAACACAGCTAACTTAGACACAAACGCCTCGAAACCATCAACTTACGCATTTCAACACAGACAAATAAAACAAACGTATTTAAAACGATCAAACTCTAAAACCATCAACTTAAACGCATTTAAAAGTTAGGCAACTTAGAAATCCAAACCCATTTCAACTTAGACAACTTAGAAACCCACACACTTTTCAACTTAGCTTAGAAACACACACATTTCAACTTAGAGAACTTAGAAACCCACAAATATTTCAACTTCGACAACTTCGAAACCCAAACCCATTTCAACTTAGACAACTTAGAAACCCAAAGCCATTTCAAGCCAGACAACTTAGAAACCCAAACCCATTTCAACCCAGACAACTTAGAAACCCAAAGCCATTCCAAGCCAGACAACTTAGAAACCCAAAGCCATTTCAACTTATACAACTTAGAAACCCAAACCCATTTCAACTTAGACAACTTAGAAACCCAAAGCCATTTCAACTTATACAACTTAGAAACCCAAACCCATTTCAACTTAGACAACTTAGAAACCCAAAGCCATTTCAAGCCAGACAACTTAGAAACCCAAAGCCATTTCAACTTAGACAACTTAGAAACCCAAACCCATTTCAACTTAGACAACTTAGAAACCCAAACCCATTTCAAGCCAGACAACTTAGAAACCCAAACCCATTTCAACTTAGACAACTTAGAAACCCAAACCCATTTCAACTTAGACAACTTAGAAACCCAAACCCATTTCAAGCCAGACAACTTAGAAACCCAAACCCATTTCAACTTAGACAACTTAGAAACCCAAAGCCATTCCAAGCCAGACAAACCCCGAGGCGTAACGAATACCTTTATCCTTACCACACACTCGAGAGAGAAATGCAATCCTGGGTGATTCCTTTGACACCGGCGTTGATAACAGGACCCTCTGCAACACAAGCAAGATGATCTTTAGCAACGTTGCAGGAAGGAAATGGAATCCTTGCGTTCATCGGATATATCTTCTTAAAAAAAAAAAAAAAAAAAAAAAAAAAAAAAAATATTTGGATAAAACTCGGTGGAAGGTCAGTCCATTTCGAAATCTTGGGGTAAATCTTAGAAAAAAATATGGTTATGGGGTAAATCCTTTTGATAAATCCTTGGATAAAGCTCATCCAGGATGCGGACAGAATCGTCTTCTTCCTCGATTAAATCCCCTTTGAGAAATCCTTAGGTAAATCCACGATTACGTCTTAATCCTATTCCTCCTCGGATAAAATCCCCTTTTGAAATCCTCTGATAAAAATCCCTTTCTACCTCGAATAGACCTAATATAATCCCTCAATAAATATAATATAAATAGATATGATAAATATGAATAAATAATAATAAATGAATATAATAGATACAAATAAATAATAATAAATAAATATAATAAATATAAATAAATATAATAAATATAAATAGATATAATAAATATAAATAAATAGATATGATAAATATAAATAAATAAATATAATAAATATAGATAAATAAATATAATAAACATAAATAAATATAGATAAATAAATGTAATAAACATAGATAAATAAATATAATAAACATAAATAAACCTAACATAATCCCTAGATAAATCCCAAAACCAATGTAATCCCCAGCCCTCGGTAACTTCAGCCACGGAACTTAGGCGCGAGAGCTTGAGGTGATCCTGTTAGTCCGCTCTATAAATCTTGCAACATAAGGATATGACTGTTGTTTATTCAAAAGGTAATTCGATGGTTTGAAAGCTATAATCTATGATTTCTTTTCGGGTCAAGATTATTGATAACCCTGGGATAAGGTGAGGGTTTTTATGATCATTATTATTGTTATCTTTGTCATTATCATTGCTTTTGTTATTGGTGTTATTGGTATTATTGTTGTTATTGTTATTATCATTATCATTGTTGTTATGTTCGTTATTATTACT
>NW_028234425.1:2698549-2703549 GCF_977035675.1 Penaeus japonicus | reverse complement strand
AACGGCGTTCCTGAATTACCTCATAATGTAAGTCCTTCGGTTGCATCTTGAAGGGGAGGAGAGGGTAGGGGGGAGGGGAGGAGAGGGGAGGGAAGGGGAGGGGAGTGGGGGAGGAGAGGGGAGGGGAGTGGGGGAGGAGAGGGGAGGGGAGGTGAGGAGAGGGGAGGGGAGGGAAGGGGGGAGGGGGAAGGTACCTGAAGAAGACGGGAAATGGGAGGGGTAAAGGGGGGGAGCAATGGTGGGGGAAAAGGGGTGGAAAAGAGGAGGGAGGGAAGGGAGGGGGAGGCTGGGGGAAGGAAGGGAAGGGAGTGGAAGGTAGGAGGGAGAGAAGGGAGAAAGCGAAGAGGAAGGGAGGGATAAAGGAGACGGAGATAAGTGAAATGGAAGATAGGAAGAAGAAAAAAGGAAGGGGAGGGAATAAGAAAGAGGATGTGCGAGAGAATGGATGGAGAAAAAAAGAGGATGAAGAGAGAAAGAGAGTTAGGAAGAGGGGAAGGAGAAGGATGGGAAGAGGGAAGGAGAAAGAGTGACGGAGAGAAGGGAGAAGAGGAGAGAGAAAGGAGAGAAGAGGAAGGAGGATGGAGAGAGGGAAGAGAGGGAAGAGAAAGAGAGAAAGATAGAAAGAGAGAGAGAGATAGATAGATAGATAGATAGATATATATATATATATATATATATATATATATAGAGAGAGAGAGAGAGAGAGAGAGAGAGAAGAAGAAGGATGAAGAGAGAAAGAGGAAAGACAAGAATTGAAAAGAGGAAGGAAATAAGATGAAAGAGGAGACAGGGGATAAGGAGGAAAGGAGGGAAGGAAAACGAGACAAAAAGAAGAGAAGAGAATGAGAAAAGAAGATGAAAGAGGAAAAGTAGAGAACAAAAATGAGAGAAGAAGAAAATCATAAAAAAATAAGAGAACTGAAAAAAAAGCGAAAAGAGAGATAAGGAAAGGTCAACAAACTTGCAATGAATTGGAGGTCCCGATAGTCGGGTCCCTGTGCCTTTGCGAGTGTGCGTGCGGTGTGATAAGCGCGTATTATATCCCTGGTGTGTGACGCAAGGATTGGTATTTTGGACGAGGTGGTGAGATCCTGGGGATGAGAGGGGGAGGGGAGGGGAGGGAGGGATGGGTGGAGGGAAGGAGGGGGAGGAAGGGAGGGAGGGGAGGGGAGGAAAGGAGGGAGGGGATGGATGGATGGAGGGACGGAGGGAGTGAGGGAGGGAGAAGGAGAGGGAGAAGGGGAGGGAGGGAGTGAGGCAGAGAGAGAATGAGAGGGAGGGAAGGAGGCAGGAGGCAGGAAGAAAGTCAAGGAGGGACAGAGATAAAAGAGA
The DNA here is from genome assembly GCF_977035675.1 of Penaeus japonicus. Lineage (NCBI taxonomy): Eukaryota > Metazoa > Arthropoda > Malacostraca > Decapoda > Penaeidae > Penaeus > Penaeus japonicus. The sequence goes on along the minus strand of NW_028234425.1, from coordinate 2,702,217 downwards.
GAGAGCGAAGAAGAAGAAACAAACAAACCAATGATAACCACCAACATCACAGCAACTTAAAAACAAAACAAAACAACACAAAAAATAATCCAAAATCATCTAAACGGAACAACTAAACAAATCCAAAATCATCTAAACAGAACAAACAAACCGCCAAGCAAAGAAACCGACATACAAAAACAAAACACACACAAAACAAAAACAAAAAAACAAAACACAAGCATCTGGAGATCACAGCGTCACCGAATATCTCTCTCAGCATCATCAACAATATCCGATTTTCGATCTGACTAACGCGGCGACATTGACACCACGCTGACACCCTCCTGACACCATGAGCGGCCGTGAGTGACAACACCTCGTCTCTCATGACCTCTGGGAATTCGTGAGATAGTCTGGCATCTCATGGCACCTGGTCCTTGAGGGGGGTGGGGTGGGGGTGGGGTGGGGTGGGGGTGAGGGGGGGAAGAAGGTGGAGGAGGATGAAGGGAAGGGAAAGAGGAGGGGAAGAGGGGGAGGGGGAAGGGAAGGGAGATGGGGAAGAGGAGAGAAGGAAGATAAGGAGGAGGGGAAGAGGGGGAGGGGGAGGGGAGGGTGGATTAAGAGGAGAGGGAGAGGGGGAAGGGAAGGGAGATGGGGAAGAGGAGGGAAGGAAGATAAGGAGGAGGGGAGGAGGGAAAGGGTGGAAGAGAAGAGGAGAAGGTGGAGAAGTATACGGATGAAAGAAGAGATAAGTATGAAGAGAGAGAATTAAGGGAGGAGGGGAACTGATAGACGGATAGAAAGAGGCGGAGGGAAAAGTCGGATAAAAGGGGAAGAAAGATGTAAGAGGCAAGAAGAGGGAAGCAGAAGGAAGATTGAAAATAAAATAGAAAGACAGAGAGGAAAGAGAGTGTGTGTGTGTGTGTGTGAGAGAGAGAGAGAGAGAGAGAGAGAGAGAGAGAGAGAGAGAGAGAGAGAGAGAGAGAGAGAGAGAGAGAGAGAGAGAGAAAGAGAGAGAGAGAGAGAGAGAGAGAGAGAGAGAGAGAGAGAGAGAGAAAGAGAAAGAGAAAGAGAAAGAGAAAGAGAGAGAGAGAGAGAGAGAGAGAGAGATAGATAGATAGATAGATAGATAGATAAATAGATAGATAGACAGATAGATAGAGAGAGAGAGAGAAAAAAAAAAGAAACATAGACAGAGACACGAAAAGAGAAAGAAACACAGACAAACTACATGCCCGACCGAAGAAAGGAATGCAAGAGGGAATTTTCAACTGCAACAGAGGCCGTCTTGTGAAGAGGCGCCGTGAGAACAGGATAGAGAATTATGCAAGTTGCAAGATCCTTCATACCTGCAGGTGGACTGGATAGGGAGGGGGTGAGGGGGGTGAAGGGGGTGGGGGTGGGAGGCCAAGTAGTGGGGGGGAGGGAAGACGGAGTGAGGGAATTCAGTGAGGGAGTGAATCTAAGGAGGCATGAGGGGGGGAGGGGGGGAGGGGGGAGTTAGTGAGGATAGGGATGAGTCAGTGAGGGAGTGATGGAAGGAATGAGGGAGTGAAGGAGTAAGAGAGGCCTGGGGGTGAGGGACTAGGGAGAAAAGGAGGGAGTGAAGAGGTGAAGGTGGGGGTGAGGGAGAGGATTAGGGAGTGAGGGAGTAAGTGAATGAGTAAAGGTGAGGGTGAGGGGGTGAGAGAGTGAGGGAATAAAGGAGAGGGTGAAGGAGTGAGGGAGTAAGTGCATGGGAGTGAGCCAGAAAGAGAATGAGGGATTAAAGAAAGGGAAGAAGGAGGAGTGAGGGAGTGAGGGAGTAAGTTAAGAGTAGAAGTGAGAAACCAAGCAAGGAGTATGAAAGCGTAGATAAACGAATGAGGGAGGAAGAGAAGGAGTGAGTGAGCGAAGGAGTGTGTGAGTAAGGAGGGGTGGCGGGCAAAGGGAGTAATTTAGCAATAAGGGAGAGAGTGAGGGAGAAAGAGGGAATGGAATATCAAGTCGCAATAGCTTTACAGGGAGAGGGAGAGAGATGACCGTAGCGTGAGTGAATATATATCCTTATCCATCTATTTATCAATTTATCCAATTAATAAATTCATTAATTCCTTTATCTAATTATCATTTGTTTATATTTCTATCTGTCTATATATTAATTCATTTATCTATTTAATTATTCAATTATTGATTTACCTATTTATTGATTGATTTATTCATTTATATATTTATCTATTCATTTACTAATTTATCTATTCATTTATCTATTCATCTGTTCCATTCATCCATTCCTCTATCTGTTCATCTCTTCATTTATTCATTTATCTATTCACCCATTAATCTATTCATTTATCTATTTATCTATTTATCAAATTATCTGTTTATCTATTCATTTATGCATTTATTACGGCTTAGCGTTCTCTCCCTCTATCTCTCCCCCCCCTTCCCTTCTTTTCCTCATTCCGCAAATCTGAAAGGATACATCCAATTAAACAGACGTCTGGAGAAACAGGATATCAAACAGTAATTTGTTAATCAGAACATCTGTTCATTTCGTTTGTTTGTTTCTGTTTATTCTTCGTGAATTCGTTGGATTTTGGTAGTTGATTGAAGTAGATGTGAATATGAGTAAAATGATTGTGGATTTTATGGTTTGGTTGTAGATCTGTAGAAACAGATATTATTTTGATTTATTCATTTGTTTTCATGTTTATTACACAAATATAATCCACACACTTACAGCCTCAACAGAAACATAGATATTCCACAATAAATACAGTTACAGACAAGAATACAGATATTTCACTAAACGCAAATACAGAAGTCTACCACACTAAACACGAGCGCACATATGTCTACCACAAACAAACAGGAACACAAACACATGACATCCCACAGCAAAAAACACACGTAGATACTTATTGCTAACAACAAACACAAAATCCCAAAACTAACACAACGCGTACACTTTATCCACAACAAATACAATTACACAAAAAGAATTCGCAATGAATTCAGACACGAGAGAGAAGAAAGAATACAACAAAAAACACGTAAATATTCCGCGCCAAACACAGCCGCAAACACAGAGCCACAACATGGTAACGTAACATTTAGCAACCTTTCAACCGGTCCCGGAGGAGTCCTGGAAAAGCTCATCAGACAAAGTGGTAATAAAGTGCTCTTGTTTCTGTCTCTGTATGTCTGTCTGTCTGTCTGTCTCTTCTCCCTCCTCTCTCTTTCTCTTTCTCTATCTCTCTCCCTCTCTCACTCTTTCTCTCTGTCTGTCTGTCTGTCTGTCTGTCTGTCTCTCTCTCTGTGTGTCTGTCTCTCTCTCTCTCTCTCTCCCTCCCTCCTTCCCTCTCCCTCTCCCTCTCCCTCTCCCTCTCCCTCTCCCTCTCCCTCTCCCTCTCCCTCTCCCTCTCCCTCTCTCTCTCTCTCTCTCTCTCGTTCTCTCCTCTCCTTGATCCATATTACTCACCACACACACTGAACCCCACTAAGTGAGGTGAAACACTCTTACTCACCTTACTCATCCTATTAAAAAAAAAATCACTCCTTCCCCCCCACCCCTCACCCCCCCCTTACCTCACAAACGTCTTCTACGTGTTTTTTTTTTTTTTTTTTTTTTTATCTCCCTCATCTCATTTGCCTCATTTACTCAATTACTCATGGCTAACAAGGTCGCAAACGGCTAACCATGT
>NW_028234425.1:2688549-2693549 GCF_977035675.1 Penaeus japonicus | reverse complement strand
GAAGGGAGGAGAATGGAAGAGTGGAAAAGAGAGAGAGGGAGAAAAGGAGGAGAGGGAAAGATAACGGTAGGATAGGAGAGGGAGTGAGGGAGAGCGAGAGGGTAGGAAAAGGAGAAGTAAGAGAGAGAGAAACTTAAGAAAATGGGGAGAGAGAGGAAAGATAGAGAGAAAGGACAGGAGGAAGATAGATGGAGTGAGATGGGGGGAAGGGGTGGGAGTGATTTGGAAAAAGGAAAAAAGAGGAACGCAGAAAATTAGTTTCTTGAAAGAGAGAATGTGCGTGAGAGTAAGAGAGAGAGAGAAAGAGAGAGAGAGAGAAAGTGAGAGAGAGAGAGAGAGAGAGAGGAAGAAAGAAAGAGAGAAAGAGAGAGAGAGAGGGGAAGAGAGAGAGAAAAAAAAAACAAAAAAAAAAACGAACGAGTGCATGGAAAAGAAAAAGGACTAAGAGAGGACTAAATAGAGGCCTCAATTTGAATAGGCCTATGTGCGTGTTGTCAGTAGAAACGACAGAGTGAGAAAATAAATAAAAATTAAATCCCCTGTCATCAAGTTATCATCTTACCGGTTCTTGGTAGCTGGTATTACCCCCCCCACCCCCACCCCAACCTATTTCCCTCCCTTCCCCCACTCACAACCGTCTGCTATTTAGCCCTTCCTTTCCCTACCCTCCCCTCCCCTCCCCTCCCCTCCCCTTCCCGTCTCCTCTCCTTCTTTTAACTTCTCTTTCCTCTTCTTCTCTTCCACTCTTCTTCCTCTTTATCCCTCTTTCCTCCCATCTCGTCCCCATCTTCTCCCTCTTTTTAATCTCTTTTCCTCCTCCCCTTCCCCTCTCCATCCTCTCTTTCCCCTATCCTTCCTCTCTCTCCCCTCTCCTCCCTCTCCTTCCTCTCTCCTTCTTATACTTCCTCTCTCCTCCTCTCTATTCCCTATACATTATCTATATCTTTCTTTAAACGTTTCTCTTTTCCCTTCGTTATTCATCTGTTCCTATTGGTCTTTCTCTATCTTCCCATTCTTTCTTCTCTCTCTCTCTCTCTCTCTCTCTTCCTTTCTGTTTTCTCTCCTTCTGAGACTTACCGTCCTCTTAAATCTTCTTAAATATCGACATCTCTTTTTTCTCTTTCTCTCTCTCCAAGATCAATATAATTTTTTTTTTCTCTCTCTCTCTCTGTCTCTTTCTCTTTCTCCCCATTTCTCTCTCTCTCTCTCTCTCTCTCTCTCTCTCTCTCTCTCTCTCTCTCTCTCTCTCTCTCTCTCTCTCTCTCTCTCTCTCTTTCTCTCCATCTTTCTTTCTCTCATTCTCCCTCTATCTTTCTCTCATTCTCCCTCTCTTCCATTCTCTCTCTCTCTCTCTCTCTCTCTCTCTCTCTCTCTCTCTCTCTCTCTCTCTCTCTCTCTCTCTCTCTCTCTCTCTCTCTTTTTCCCTCCCTCTCTCTCTCTCTCTCTCCCTCTCTCCCTCTTTCTCTCTCCCTCTATCTTTCTCTCATTCTCCTTCTCTTCCCTTCCCTCTCTCTCTCTCCCTTCCTTCCTTCCAATTTTCTAATTCTTCCCGTCTCTCAGTCCTCCTGCATCCTTCGGTCCTTGAGTTCTTCTTCAGGATGCGTAGCAGGAAACAGGGAATTCTCGTGTGGTAATTTTGTTTAGTTGTTTGTTTGTGCCGCTACGAGTGTCTTCTTTCTTTCTTTTTTTGGGGGGTCTGTTTGTTCGTTTGTGATATTTCTCTTTCTTTGTTCCTTTTTTTGTTTTTTGTTTTGTTGGGTTGGTGTGTTAGGTCTTGTTGTTTGTTTGTATTTCTTTTCTTTCTTTTTTCTCTCTTTTTTATTTTTTTTATCTTACATTTTTTTCTTTTTGTTTTATCTGTCTCTTTCTTTCTTTCTCTTTGTTACGTTTATTAGTATTCTTCTTCCCTTTATCTTTTTCTTTCCTTCATTTTTCTTTCGTCTCTCTTTCTCTTTTCTTCCGTCTCTTTCCTCGCTACCTTTTACTTCGTCCTCCCCTCCTCTCCTCTTCTTCTTCCTTCCTTTCCCTCTTCCTTCCTTCCTTTCCTCCCTCGTCATTCTCCTTCTATCTTCTGTCTTTCCCTCCCTCTGTCTTTTCCGCTCCCCCCTCTCTCTCTCTCTTTCTCCGTCTGTCTGTCTCTCTCTCTCCCTGATTGCCTCTTTCTCTCTTTCTCCCTCTCCCTCTCTCTCTCTCTCTCTCCCTCTCTCTCTCTCTCTCTCTCTCTCTCTCTCTCTCTCCCTCTCTCTCTTTCTCCCTCTTTCCTCCCAACCTCTATTTCGCTCGTCTCCCCTCCCCTCCCTCCCTCCCTACCCAACCACCCTCCTACCGTCCCACCCCTCTCCCACCCTCCCACTGTCCCCCACCCCTCTCCCACCCACCCACCCTCCCTCCCTCCCTCCTTCCTTCTTTCCGTCATGCATGAGATCATGAAAGCATGACATCACCCCCGGCGGCGGTGAGGGAACATGACACAGGCCAGGTCAACGAGGCATCGCTTTTCATCTTGTGTCTCTTCCGAACCTTTTATTTTTATTTTTATTTATTTATTTATTTATTATTATTATTATTATTATTATTATTATTATTTTTTTTTTTTTGTCCTTTGAGTATTGCTGTTGTGAGTGTTGGCGTTTGTGTTGTTATTATTGTTATCGCCTTCTTTGGTTTTATTGTTATTATTATCGTTGTTATTGTTTTTTTTCATCATTATTATTGTTGTTTGTTATCGTTATCAGTATCATTATCACTATCATTTTTATCATCACCATTATCATAATTATTATAATTATTATATTTTTTATTATCATTATCATTAGTGTTATTATCATTTTCATTGTTAACATTATTAAAATTATTATTATGATATCCTTTTTTTATTCTAATTACTATCATCATTATCATAAAAAGTATTATCATTATCATCACCCTTCTTAATGTCATTACCATCATCATTATTGTATTATCTTCATCATCATTATCATTTTCATCAAATATTTCTTTACTTGTTAGTATACACATGTATTCATGATCTCATTATTTTGTTCCCATTTGTTAACTCGTGTCTACAGTTATCATGAACGTTATATACTTGTTCTCTTACTTATATTCTCATGTGCATGATTTTTACTTTTACTTTACTTATTTCTACTTTGCTTATATACGTGTTTTTTTTTCATTTTCTGTTTGTTTTTCTTTACTTACATTCATTCTTTCACTTCTTAAAACTCTTTTATTATTATTATCATCATCATCATTATTATTATTATTATTATCATTATTTTATTTTATCTATTTATTTTTATTATCTTTATTTTTACACTTAAGGATTCAAGGGAAAAGTTAACAATAACGTTGGATGCTTAACGTACAAAGCTGAATTATACTGAGTATTGAATGCGATGAATGTCGAATGTGAAAAATAAAAGCTTAAATTTGAACCTTGAACCTCGAATCTCGAATCTCGAGAGTCGAACCTTGAGACGCGAATCTTGAGAGGCAAACCATGGAACCTCGACTGTCGAATCCCGGAAATCGAACCTCAAATCACGAATGTCGACTCTCGAATCGCAAAAATCTCGAATCACGAATCACGAAACTCAAATCACGAATGTCGACTCTCGAATCGCAAAAGTCTCTAATCACGAATCACGAAACTCAAATCACCAAATCCCGAATCCCGGATCTCGAATCGCAAAAGCCTCGAATCCTGAACTTCGACACTTGTGACTTTTCAAGAGATCCGGTTTGTGCCGATGACTGACACGAGTCGCATGACACTCGAAGCTGTCACTCGGAACTGAGGAGGCATTAGGCTAAACGTCATGCACACTCGTCCAAGCACTTACCATGCACGGGCACAGGTAGGGAGATGCTTTCATGAGGGATGCGTTGCATGATTGTGAACACGGAAAGTGCATTGCTGTGAGGTGGTTGTGCTTGAGTGCTTGATGTGTGTGAGAGAGGGAGGGAGAGAGAGAGGGAGGGAGGGAGAGGGTGAGGGAGGGAAAGGGGGAGGGAGAGATAGAGAGGGAGAGAGAGAGAGAGAGGGAGGGAGGGAGGGAGAGAGAGAGAGAGAGAGAGAGAGAGAGAGAGAGAGAGAGAGAGAGAGAGAGAGAGAGAGAGAGAGAGAGAGAGAGAGAGAGAGAGAGAGAGAGAGAGAGAGAGAGAGAGAGATCGAAAGAGAGAGAAAGATCGGAAGATCGAAAAAAAGAGAGACAGAGAAAATGAGAAATGACAAGGCCGAGAAAGAGTATTGAGTGTGAGGGAGAAGGGGAAAGAGGGTGGTAAGGAAGAAAATAGAAGAGGAAGGAGAGAGGGAGGGAGGGAGAAGATAGACAAACGGACAAACAGGAAACGAGCGAGCGAGAGAGAGAGAAGAGAGAGAGAGAGAGAGAGAAAGATCGAAAGAGAGAAAGAGAGAAAAAGATCGAAAGATCGAAAAAGAGAGAGACAGAGAAAACGAGAAATGACAAAAAAAAAAAAAAAAAAAAAAAAATCTGGGCACAGTCAAAAAAGCCTCCCAAGTTAAAGAAAAGATAGAAACAAAAAAAATACCCGAAGTCGTACGCCTGGCAGGGAAGATAAAGCGCGCGGGACACTAACCAACACACGGAAAAGGTGTTCGATCCCTTTTCCTTAGGGTCGTATGCCCTCTTCAGACCCTTAGGAGGCTGACATAAGGTATCGCGACCTCGATTAGCGATGATATAAATACCTACAGTTGTAAATGGTATTTTGGGCTTTTTAAATAGATGGTTCTGGGATTCAGTGTTGGACTTGAAGATGGATAGATGGATGTGGATGCATATAGATAGATAGATGTTGAATTGATATGCAGATATGATTGGCATAAGTAAAAGGAGAGAGAGAGAGAGTGAGATTGAAAGAGAGAGAGAGAGGGAGAGCGAGAGAGAGAGAGAGAGAGAGAGAGAGAGAGAGAGAGAGAGAGAGAGAGAGAGAGAGAGAGAGAGAGAGAGAGAGAGAGAGAGAGAGTGAGAGAG
>NW_028234425.1:2673549-2676049 GCF_977035675.1 Penaeus japonicus | reverse complement strand
TGTGAACAGGTTTTTGGAGTGCTAGGCAAGTGAGTCTTGTTACTAGTATTGTTATTATCATTGTCATTGCTAGTATGATCATTATTACCATTGTCATTATTATTATGACTTATTATCATTATTATTATCATCATCATCATCATCATCATTATCATTATCATTATCAACACCATCATCATCATTACTAATATTATTACTATTGTTATTATCATTACTATTACTATTATAATTACCATTTATATCACCATTATCATCTCTATTACTGCCACTACCACGATTATATTTTTTTACTAATACTATTTGAAATATTCTATCTACTGTCGCAATCCTGTCTCTATGATTTAACAAATCAATAAAACAATAGATAGAAAAGGGAAAATAAGATAAAACTAATGGCAATAAAACCACAATAACGGATAACACTTTGTCAAAATAAACATACCATTCTGTATTTCATCAGTATGCAACACTTATATAGGTGGGAGATTCTTAGGAAGGAACAAACAGTACTGTGTTGTGTTGCTACTGTGATACGTTTGCAGAAGGATTGTATTGTTTTAATAAGGGTCTTTGCTGTAACTGTGTGTTTGTTTGTTTGTGTGGGTGTGGATGTGGGTGTGTGTGTAGGTGTGGATGTGGGTGGGTGTGGATGTGGGTGGGTGGTTGGGTGTGCGTGCGCATATTTGTTGTGTTCATATTTACAGTGTAATATATATATAAATATATTATATATATACACACAATCTATACATACATACATATATACACACATAAATAGCATTCTCACTGCTCAACCTACTCTCAAATAATCATAAAACACCCAAGTCATTAAAACCACATCCATCACATTTTTTCCACTCATAACACTGACCTTCTCAACCCATCTTCTCGTACTGCTCTGCCTGTTTATCTATCAGTCGCTGTTTGTCTGTTTACGTGTTCCTGTGTGCGGTGAGTATCAGTAATGAGAACGTAACACTGTATCAATTTTCAACTTTGAAGATAACTTGATTCACGGTTCAAGTTCAAGGAGTGAAACTTGATATCAAATTTTGACTCGATTTATTTATTTCTAGAGACTTTTTTGGATTTTTCTTCATTTTTTATTTTTGTTCTTATTATTATTATTGTTATTATTATTGATTTATTATTATTATTATTATTATTATTATTATTATCATTATGATTATTATTATTATTATTATCATTATTATCATTGTTATGATTATCATGATTATTATTATTATTATTATTATTATCATTATTATTATTATTATTATTATTATTATGATTATTGTTATTATTATTATTGAAGAATGCATATACTGTTTGAAGAGAAGGAAAGAAACAAGTAAGAGGGGATAAGACCTCATTAGGTAATAAGTGATGATAATAGTGAAGATGGCGATTGTCTTAATTTTTAAGAAAGATGATGATGGTGATGATGATGATGATAGTGATGATGATTATTATCATTGTGATTATTATTATTATTATTATTATTATCATTATTATTATTATTGTTATTATGATGATGAAGAAGATGATGATTATGATGATGGAGATGATGAAGTTGATCATGAAGAAGATGATGATGGTGATGATGAAGATGACAAATACATTTGATAATAATGATAGTGATGATGATTATGACAAACGAGAAAGATAAAACAAAACAAAATGTACAACGTCGCAGAACTCTCTATATAAAATCAAACTCACCACTAACATAAAAAAAAATCATGCACAGGCGGTGACACTGCAGGCTCTGCGTTTCATGCACCATGTGAGTCAGTGATCCAATGCATGTTCTAATCAATGTTGCAAGTTGCATTAATGCTACATTTATACTGTATGTTGTATGTTACATGTTGCGATGTATTTTGTATGTTGCAGTGTATATTTTAATGTTGCATTTTTATGCCCAAAGAAGTGTTAGAATATATATTGATTCCCCGCATGTGCAAATAATGCTAAATAAATTGATGCCAAAAACAGTTAACAAAAAAATAAACGTATGTAATCAGATTGAATTGATGAAAATATTGAATCACGAATGAATTGATTGATGAATTAACAACTAAGATGAATATAATTAGGAATGATTTGATATTGAATGAATAGATTTAGTAATGGAGTGATAAATTTTATAAGTGCGATTATTACTGTTACTTTGAAAAGTAGATTTTATAGGTATGTTACTTTTGTTAGATAAAAAATACATTTTATAAGTATGTTTTTATTTCTGTATGCATGTAAATTATTATATACATGTTACTGTTTCAAGAATATAAAAAATTAACATAATTTTATGTCACTATCTTTGTTACTTGGAAAGATGATTTTGTAAGTATATTACTTGGAAACATAATTTTATAAGCATGTTAATACTAAAAAATGATAAAAGAATAAAAATAAAAAATGGAAAAAATAAACTGACAAACGAATATTGAATAATAATCATAACAGAAAATGATAACGATAACCAATAGATAATTTA
>NW_028234425.1:2661049-2663549 GCF_977035675.1 Penaeus japonicus | reverse complement strand
CACCCACACCCACCCCACACACCCACACCCACCCACCCACACACCCTAACCCACCCACACACCCACCCACACCCCCATCCACCCCCACCCACACCCACCCTCACCCCCACCCACACACCCCCATTCCTCCTCCATCTCTACTTCTCCCTTTCCATCTTCAGACATAGACGAATGCCGTGAGAATAACGCCGGTTGCGAGCATCACTGCAGGAATACCCAAGGGTCCTTCGTGTGTCTTTGTCGACGTGGCTTCAGGCTTGTGGGTGATACGCGGTGTCTTGGTGAGTGTCTGGCTTGAGGAGGTGCTGGCTTGCATGTTTTTTTGTTGTTTTTTTTATTTTTTTTTATTTTTTTATTTTTTTTGTATCTGTTGGTTTTCGGTGTTATGAGGAAAATGTGTATGTACCTAAAGGGTGGTTATTTATTTGTTCTATTTATCATTCTTTCTTCCTCTCTCTTTTTTTTCTTCTATTTTGTTTTTTCTGCTCTCTCTCTCTCTCTCTCTCGTTCTCGTTCTCGTTCTGCCTCTCTCTCTCTCTCTCTCTCTCTCTCTCTCTCTCTCTCTCTCTCTCTCTCTCTCTCTCTCCCTCCCTATCTCTCTATCTCCCTCTTCCTCCCTACTTCTCTATCTCCCTCTCTCCCCCTCCCTCTTCCCCTTATCCCCCCTCCCATTTCCCCCCCCCCTCCCAATTCCTACCCCCCCCAACCACCCCCCTCGCAAAAGCACGAAATCTTCCCTCACCCTCATCCCCCCCTCTCACCTCCCCTCCCCATTTCCTACCACCCACCCACCCCCTCGCACAAGCACAAACATCCTCCCTCACCCTAGCCCCCCACCACCACAACCCAAAAAAAAAAAAAAAAAAAAAAAAAAAAAAAAAAAAAAAAAAAAAAAAAAAAAAAAAAAAGCACGAAAGTACCACCCCACACCTTCCTCCTCCTCCTCCTTCTTCCTCCCCCCTCCCCTCCCCCCTCTCTCATCCTACCAACCTTCTCTCTCTTCCCCCTCCCAAGCACATCTTTCCTTCACTATCTATCTCCCCCTCTCATCTCTTCTCCCCTCTCCCTCTCCCCTCCCTCCCCCAAATCTCCTCTCGTCCCTCCCTCTCTCTCCTCCCCCTCTCCTCTCCCCTCTAAACTCCTCCCCCCTCTCCTCATCTCCCTCTATCTCCCACTCTCCTCTCCTCTAGGGGAACTCCGATCTCCACCCCCTCTCTTCGTCCCCTCCTCTCTCCATCTCAACCTGTTCCTGTCGCCGCGGGTTTCGCTTGGTGGACAACAGGCGGTGCGAAGGTGAGGCCTCGCTGCCCTTCGCGTGAGGGTTCTTGTGTCCGGGTTGCGTCGTGGAGTTTTGCGCCGGATTTTCATCTTCTTCTTTATTGTTCATGTTTTTTTTTATTGTTTTTTTCTCTGTTTTGTTGTTATCTTATTTGTTTGTAATGATTGGTTAGGGTTTTTGTTAGGGTTTATTTGTACTGTTTGTTTTTGATGGTAAGGGGAGGGATAAATGTGACTCGATTATTCGAGCCGGAGAAAGTCTTGTTTTTAGCCAGTACGTACCGGTGACAAGATATGTTTTCCTTCTTCTATTCGAAAGGAGAAAAAAAAAAACACAAACAAACCCCAAAAAACAATAACAAAAACAATAACAAATCCCCATAAAAGATAATCCCCACCACCAAGAAACGAAAAATACAAATAGATAAACCAGAAAACCAAACAACTAGACTAAAATAAAAAACAAAATAACACTGATTCCGAACACCCTAGGGCCCCTTCCTTCTCCCAAAACAAACTAAAAGACATGATGGCGGGCTCGCGTCACTGCATACAAGCCCGGCGTAGCATCTCCTCCGCAAATCTAGCTTATCCTTATCCTTATCCTTATCACAGACGTGGACGAGTGTCGCCAAGGCAACGGAGGCTGCGACCACTTCTGCAGGAACACAGCTGGGTCCTTCACCTGTTCGTGTTATCGTGGCTATCAGCTGGTCGACCAGAAGCGATGCCAGGGTGAGTATTATCCACCGATCCGGCTCGGTATAGTGTAGATGTTTGTATTCCGTTCGTGTTGATAATGATGTGTCGTTCGTGTTTATAATGATGTGAGTATCGTCTGCTTAACACTGGTAGATCGATAGATGTGTAGTGAGAAATAGAGATGAAATTAGTGATAAGCGAACGTGGTAGAGATAGATAGATAGATATATAGATAGAAATAGGTGGTTAACAGAGGGAGAGAGAATGCGCATGAGAGAGAAAGAAAGAAAGAGAGAGAGAGATAGAGGGGTGGAAAGAAAGAGAGAAAGAGAGAAAGGGGAGAGAGAGAGAGAGAGAGAGAGAGAGAGAGAGAGAGAGAGAGAGAGAGAGAGAGAGAGAGAGAGAGAGAGAGAGAGAGAGAGAGAGAAGGAGAAAGAAAGAGAGAGGGAAGGAGAAAGAAAGAAAAAAAGAAAGAGAGAAAGAGTGAGAGAGAGAGAAAGAGAGAAATAAAGAGAAAGAG
>NW_028234425.1:2643549-2646049 GCF_977035675.1 Penaeus japonicus | reverse complement strand
ACCAGCGTTGCACCTGTGCCAGGAATCAGCCGTGCCACCATGAAACGGGTGCCTGCAAGTGCCCCCCGGGACGAATGGGGGCACAGTGCCACGATTGTGAGTGTCGTGTTGTGGTGATGAGCCTTTTTTCACGATTTTTAGTTTTATTAGTGATTGTATTGGCATAATGGTTGGTATTATTGGCATTATTATTATTATTATTATAATTATTATCACCATTGCCATTAATTTGATTATTTATCAATTTGATTATCACTATTGTTACCATTATCATCATCATTAGTAGTAGTATTATTCTTGCTCTACTATTGCAATTGTCATTATTAGTATCCTATTTATCCCTACCATTTTTACTATTTCTATTTACTATAACATTTTTTTATCATTCATTTCGTTTCCATAATCATCATTATTACCATAACTTAATAATCTATCCCCCTCCCCCACCTCCCATCACCCCCCTACCCCAGTCTGCCCCGAAGGAAGGTGGGGCGACCAGTGCCAAGAGGAGTGCCAGTGCAAGGGCTCCTCCCTCTGCGACCCCGTCAGCGGCGCCTGCGTGTGTCCCCCTGGCACGAGAGGTCGGAAGTGTGGCAAAAGTTGTCCTCCAGGGTTTTATGGCGTCGACTGCAAGGAAGTGAGTTGTCACCCTCCATCTTTGTTGTTGTTGTTGTTGTTGCTGTAGTTCCTCGTGTGGATTTTGGATTTTGATTTCGATTCCGTTCGCGACTTCCGATGACGTGAGAGACATCTATCGATAACAACACGAACTAATGCATGGGGAAACTTTTCTCAAGCCATGACCCCATGACCCCCTTCCCTCTCCTCCCTCACCTCCCCCTCTCTGGCAAAAGGGGAGATAGCGATGACCCTCATGACATGACATAAGGATTAAAGCTCTCCCTCCCTCCCACTTGACACTTTTTGACTCCCCCTCACTCCCACCCTCCCTCCCTTTTGACACTTTTTGACCCCCCCTCCCTCCCTATTGACAATTTTTGACCCCCCTCCCTCCCTTTTAACATTTTTTGACCCCCCTCCCTCCCTTTTAACATTTTTTGACCCCCCACCCCCCCACCCCCACCCCTCCTCTCCCTCCCTCCCTCTTGACACTTTCTGAACCCCCCACCCCCACCCCTCACGACCCCTCATGACCCCTCATGACCCCTCATGACCCCTTGCTCCTCGCCCTCGGTACAGAAATGCGAGTGTGAGAACGGAGGTCGATGTAACTCGACGACCGGGGCTTGTGAGTGTCCCGAAGGCTTCTACGGTCCCACCTGCTCCCTCCCTTGCCCTGACGGTACATACAGCACCCACTGTAACCAGGTACAGTTGTACAGCCAGCCACTCGATACATATCTATCTTACACTGACAGCACTCGGGTACAGTCACGCTGGTAGACATGATAATGCACATTCCCCTCGAAGTACAGGTACAGTCGCATGGACATAAAACAAACAGCCACTACAGTTACAGCAACTCTTTTCCTGACTGATATGTGACACAGGTACTTCAGCCGTGACTAATAAGCGCAGGTGAATGTGGATTCCTCATTGAAATAAGGTATGGTCATCATTTATATATTAATACATGGATTCTTGCAGTATTGTGTGATTTGAGTCTATACCCTATTGGGCCGATCGGGTGTATGTATATATATGTATATATAATAAATATATATAATATATATAATATATATATATATATATATATATATATATATATATATATATATATATATATATATATTATATATCTATATATATAAATATATATATTATATAAAATATATGTATATATTTAGATATATATATATAATATAATCTTATATATATATATATATATATATATATATTTACACATGTGTGTGTGTATGTTTGTATATATATATGTATATGTTTAGATATTGTATATGTATATGTATATGTATATGTAATATATATATGTATATACATATATATATATATATATATATATATATATATATATATATATATATATATATATTATATAGTTATATATATTAATACATATATATATATATATATATATATATATATATATATATATATATATATATACATGTATATAATACTATGTAAACAGGCATGTAGTCTTGTTATGACTCTCTTAGACGCAGAGACGAACTTCCCCAGGTAAGTGCACACTTGCCAAACTAACACCCACAACAGCAACTGCAATATGAAAAAAACAACAACAAAACACAACCTCAACACCTCCATTCCAGCCGTTCTTTCCACACACCCTTCCCCCAAAAAAAAAAAAAAAAACCCCCATCCAAAATTATCCCCACCATCATACATTATTCATATCATTACCACCCCATACCATCATTACATATCACATCATTATCATTATTCATATCATTACCGTCATCATTACCATCATCTATATCATCATTATCACCACCATCATTATCATTATTCATATCATTACCACCATCCATATCATCATTATCACCACCATCATTATCAT
>NW_028234425.1:2631049-2638549 GCF_977035675.1 Penaeus japonicus | reverse complement strand
TAATATATAGATAGATATTAATTAATTTAGATAAGAGGAGGGTAAGATAGATAGATAGATAGATATAGATAGATAGATAGAGAGAGGAGAGAGAGATAGAGATGATAGAGATAGAAAGGAAAATAGAGTAGATATAAGATAGGAGAGAGATAAGATATAGATAGATGAGATGGATATATTAGATGGAATATGAGAGATATGAAGAGGATAGAGAGGAGTATAAGAAAGAAGAAAGAGAAGATGAGATAGATGAGAGAAGATAGAGAAGAGATAAGAGAAAGAGAGAGAGAGAGAGTTATTATAGGGAGAGAGTTAGAGGGATAGAAGAGAGAGAGAGATAAGAGTGGGAAAAAAAGAATATAGAGAGAGAGAGAGATATAGAGAGAGAAGTGGATTTGAGTGATAGGTAGAGAGATAGAGAGAGAGAGAGAGAGAAGAGAGAGAGAGAGATATAGATATAAGAAGCTATCTCTCTCGATCTCGCGCTCTCTAATATCGATAGTAATATTTAGTCAAAATGTTTTATATAATATTATCAATCTATCTATTTATCCATCTTTCTGTCTACCTCTCTCTTAATAAGTATGTCCGTATATATTAATCTCAACTCGTGCAGGTCCCGAACTCACATACATACATATAAACATAAATATATGTTATACATACACACATACATACATTCATATAAAGATACATAGATACGCACATACACACACACACACACACACACACACACACACATACACACACACACACACACACTCCACCCACACCATCTCCACACCCACCCACTCCACCCCACATCCACACACCACACCCCACACCCACCCCACCCTACACCCCACACCCACCCACCCACACCCACACCAAAGCCCCCCCCCAAAAAAAAAAAAAAAAATCCTCAATAAATCCCCATTAATCCCCCCCATCCCTCCCACCTCCTCCACAGAGTGTCCACCTGGATTCCACGGTGATTACTGCACGCAAGTGTGTGAGTGCGAGAACGACGCCACCTGTGACCCCTACAGCGGCGAGTGCATTTGTCCCCCTGGCTTGACGGGGGACACCTGCGCCGAGAGATGCCCGGAGGGTGAGTTGGTTGACTTGGGCGGGTTGGCTTGGTTGACCGAGTTGGAAGGAAGGGTGGTAGGAGAGCGGAGAAGAGGAGGTTCAGTGAATAGGAGAGTTTGTTTGTGTTTATGGATATGCGTGTGTGTATATGTATATATATATATATATATATATATATATATATATATATATATATATATATATATATATATATATACACACACACTTATATATTAAATATATGTGAGTGTGTGTGCTTTAATCATCCGTGTTTTATAATCATCCTAGTTCTCTAATGATCCGCGTTCTCCAATCATCCATGTTCTTCAATCACTTTTGTTCTCTAATCGTCCGTGTTCTTTGATCTCTTAGATCATCTATGTTCTTTAATCACTTATGCTCTCTAATCATCAACGTTCTCCAATCATCCACGTTCTCTAATCATCCATGTTCTCCAATCATCCATGTTCTCTGATCATCTATGTTCTTTAATCACTTTTCTAATGACCCGCGTTCTCTACCCCCAACCCAAGGAACCTTCGGCCTCAACTGCGAGAGGAGTTGCCAGTGCGGCGCCTACTCGTGCCGGAAGGACACCGGCGAGTGCCTGTGCCCGGCCGGCTTCAAAGGACCCGGATGCGAGATGCGTGAGTCTTCGGGACTTTGCTTGCGTGGGGGGAAGAGTGTGTGCGGGTGGGGGTTGTGTGAGTGGGGGATGTGGGGGTGAGTGGGGGAGGGAGATGGGGGGAGTGTGTGGGTGTGGGGGGTTGGGGGGTGAGTGGGATGGGGGGATGTGTGTGTGGGGGGATATATGGGGGGATGTGTGTGTGTGTGTGTGTCCCTACATACTGTATGTTTATTGAATACGTACATCTAACATGCACACACACAAACACACACACACACACAAACACAAACACACACACAAACACAAACACACACACACACATCCCCAAACACAAACACAAACACAAACACATCCCCAACTTGCATGTCACTTGTCACTCTTCCAACTCGCACAAACACTTTCACGAACCCCCCAAACGCACTCTCTCCTCCCTCCCTTGCCTTTCCCTTTTCCAGAGTGCGGGCCTGGCAGGTACGGTCTCGGGTGCCAACAGGTGTGCGAGTGCCGGAATGGTGCCACCTGTGACCCGGCGACAGGTCAATGCACATGTCCACCGGGTTGGATCGGGCCAACGTGTGAAGAGAAAGACGGTAAGGGCGAGTTTGTTACGTTGTGGTTATGCGATTTGGTCTTTATTGGAAGGCTGTGTGTTTCTAGTAAGCGTTTCCGTGAAATTTTCTTTGAAGATAATGTAAAGTTTGCTAATTGGTCAGTTTAGAATTTTTTTTTCACTGTTTTGTTAGAATAGGATACAAATAAACAAATCTAGATAGAAAAAAAGTTTAAATGAGACGGAATAAGATCAAAACAAGAGACGTAACTGATGCGTTTTGGATTATCTCAACCTCAGAATTACGTAGAAAAAAATAAAATACATATATAGGAAAGCTAGATGCCATATATACACCAAATCTAGGTCTTACAGTGATTAAAACGAGGTACATCACCATAATCTCTAACCTCCCCTCCCCCCCCTATGCCCACAGTGTCAGCGTTCACCACACACCCTGACCATCGAGACCGATCTGACATCCCAGTGGAAGACAGCTGAAAAAACTCTACGCCACGCCACGCCATGTTTCGTCACGTCTAGCCACGTTAGCTGTGTACGTCACATCCTCCCCCCTCCCCCCCTTCCTACCGCTGAAACTTTTCGTCACGTCACGCGGCGTCTAATATGATTTCTCGGTCATGTTGCACTTACGGTTTCACGTCATCCTATACCTTGCACGGGTCATGCAGTAAATGCAGGATTCGTCTATAACGTCATTGCTTGCAACACCATTCATGCAATAGTGCTTGAGTGGAAAGGGTAAAGATGGTTGTTGCAAAGGCCCTCTCCCTGCCGTTCGTTGCAACTGGCTTCTACATACGTTCTGTAAATATAGATAATTTATATATTTTGGGGAAGTGAGTTGGCTATCTATCTATTCTCAGACGGAAAAAAAGGAAGGGAAGTTTGAGCGCCATTCGTGAAATTCCAGAAGAAAGAAGAAAAAAAAAGAGAATGAGTGTGTGGATATTTCTTAATCCCTTATCACGTGCCTAAGCCATTAGAAAAAAAACAAATGAACATCAAAGACACGAGAAGGACTGTCATATCACAAGTGGGGTCAGGTCGCATGTCAAAATATCACTGCCAGAAATTAACGTTTTTAGGAAGCGTCGACAACTCATAGTGTATATAAAAAGGGAGCAAAGAGATGTTGTGTTAGTTGCATATTGGACTAACGTAACTACCTTTACGCCCCCCCCCCCTTCCCTTATTTTTCTGCTTATTGTAGATTAATTAAAGATTAGATCATTAGGGAATTTACTTAATTAAGGGGTCTCGCGTACGCCCCTTATGTATAAGGATATAATTTTAAATGTAATGTAGTTATTAATTCGAAATAGTACTTCATTTTTTCTTTTTTCTTTTCACCTTCTTTCACCCTTTTTCTTCAGAGTGTCTGTGTTACTGAAACAGGAGTAGTAATAGACTCGGGATGTAGATGTACAGCATTGCGAAATTCTGAAAGACGTTCTGAAGCTCTTTGTTCTGAATCCGATACTGTAAGTAAACTCTAACAAGAATTTGTGTATTTCTTTATCAAACCTTATGACTTTATCCGATGATTGTGATATTGATAATTGCATTTTCGGGTAATACTGTACATATATGTATATGTATGTATGTATATATATATATATATATATATATATATATATGTATGTATGTATATATAAATAACATATAATAAGTATATATATATATATAAATATATGTATGTAAATATATATATATATATATATATAAATATATATATATATATATAGTATATATAAAACTATATATATATATATATATATATATATAATATATGTAATATATAGTATATTAAATATATATATTTATATATATGTATGATGTATATGGTATATAATTATAAAGTATATAGGTATATATATATATAAATATATATATATAATATATATATATATAAAATTAATATATATATTATATAAAGAGAGAGAGAGTAAGAGCCTTTATTACGAAAGTTAAAATTTTACTCATTTGGCAAAAACATCTTTGAAAAGGTACAACATAATCTATACTCAGCGCCTTAATTTCGGTAACATTTTATTTCATGGACAAATGGTAAATATAATAAAATAAAAACTAGTCACAAGACTAGCCGACATACATTACAACAAGTAAAAAGACACAAAAATCACACACGTAAATACATGAATGCCATTGTTGAGAACCTGAAAAGAGGGTTCAAAGAGGTAAATGTCAGGTGGGAAAGCAGCCCTCATCCACTCACGTTTCCTGAAACTCCACCTCCACCTCCTTCTCCTCTTCCTCCTCCTCCTCTTCCTCTTCCTCCTCCTCCTCCTCCTCCTTCTCCTCTTCCCCCTCCTCCTCCTCCTTCTCCCCCTCCTTCTTCCTTCCCCTTCCTCCTCCTCCTCCTCCTCCTCCTCCGCCCGCCCCCCTCTGCTCCACCCATTCCGTTCCTCATCTCCATCGCCGTTCCGTTTCTCCACTTCCTGTGCTCCCTCCTCCTCCCCCTTCCCTCCCTCCTTCCGTTACCCCCGCCGTCCCCCTCCCCCTCACCTTCCGGCCGGAACCCCCCCACCCCCCCGGAAACCCCCCTCCCCTTCCTCCTCCCGTTACCCCCGCCGTCCCCCTCACCCTCACCTTACGGCCGGAACCCCCCCACCCCGGAACTCCCAATCCCACCCACCCTCCCCCCCACCGGCGCGACCTTCTCCTGGATCCAACGAATGTACTTGTTAATCCTCGTGAAGAGGTCGGGGCCCGAGGAGAGGCCGCACAGAGGCCCCGAGGACACGAGGCCGTAGACGAAGCTCCGGCCCCTCACGACGCACACCAGGGGCCCTCCGGAGTCCCCGGCGCACGGTCTCCTGCTCCGGGGGTCGCTGCTCGACGCGCAAGCCTTCGACGACGTGTAGTTGAAGCTGCCGAAGAAGGACTCGCAGCGAGAGTCCGGCGAGAAGCTCAGCTCGACTTCGTTGGGCCTGCGGGTAGTCTGAGGGGGGGGAAGGAAGGTGGTGGTGGGGGGAAGGAAGGTGGTGGTGGTGGACGGGGGGGAAGGGGGGGGAGGTGGTGGACGGGGAGGGGGGGGGAGGTGGTGGTGGTGGACGGGGGGGGAAGGTGGTGGTGGTGGAGGAGGAGGAGGAGGAGGTGGTGGTGGTGGAGGGGGGAAGGGGGGAGGAGGAGGGGGGGAGGGGGGAGGAGGAGGGGGAGGAGGGGGAGGGAGGAGAGGAGGGGAGTGGAGGGGGGAGGAGGAGGGGGGAGGGGGAAGGGGGGGAGAGGGGGGAGGGGGAAGGAGGAGGGAGGGGAAGGGGGAGGGGGGGGGGGGAGGGGAGGGAGGAGGGGGGAGAGGGGGAGGGGGAGGAGGAGGTGTGGGGGACTTCTGGGTTGGATTCGGACACAGGCAGATGGTAGGGGGGTTGGGTGTTGGGCGTGAGGGTGAGGTGATGCTTCGGCGGTAGTGCGTCATTCTTGCTTGCTTCCTGTGTCTGCTGGCGGCGGATCTTTTCTTTCCTTGTCGTGCTTCGTCTTCTTCAGGTTGTCTAAGAAGGATGGGGAGGAGAAGGAGGATAAGATGCAGAAGGAGAAGAAGGACAACTCTTCTGTCTTCAACATCAGCCCGCCGTATCGCCTCCTGCCACACCCGCCCCCCCCGTCGTGTGGGATTCCCTCCACCTACCAAACCACCTAATTCTTTTGGGGGGGCTCGCTCTTGCTCTATTTTGTGTATTGTTTTTGTTTTTTGTTGGTGGGTTGGTTTTTTGGTTGTTTTTTTTTTCTTCTCCTGCTGCACCTGCATGCCTCAGCATCCTGAGCAGTAGCTCCCTTTCCTCGGGGGTTGCTTCGGGGCTTCTTGTCGGAGGAGGCGCCGCACCTCCCAAATTATTTGTTGGTGAACAATCCCACTCACCCAGATTCCCAGCGAATCCTCATCGCAGTAAGTTATAACCGTTAGAAACCACTAAACAATCCACCACAGGCCAGCGACAAACTGCGTATTTCACCATGAAAATATGATTTAAAAATAATTAAGAGCTTATATCAGTCCGAAAATGTCATCCCCCACTGAACAATAAACACAGCCGCACCGTCCACCTCCCCTTACCTATAACACCCCTAGCCACAGTGGCCACCCTGCTCCCACCACCCCCCCGCCCTCCCCCTACTCCCCCTCCCCAAACACCTCCCACACTCCCCCCCACCCCTTCGACCACACCACCACACTTTGAAAACGAGACCTAACACCGCCCCCCCCCATCACCGCTACGCACCTTAAATCCAAACCAAATACTACTTAACCCGGTGTATCCAAAAATAAAACGCCAAGCTCCGTTTTCTTTCTCCTTTCCTTAAAGGGTATAACTGTTTGATTAATAGAGACATTTTTTTTTTTATTATTATTCTTTGAGCGAGAAAGAGGTTTATTTTCATCTCATTTTTTTAAACAAACGCACTATGTGAGAAGGCGAGAGTGGTAGGGAGAGGAAGAAGGGCGAAGGAGTTGGAGGGAATGAGAAGGAGGAAGAGGGGAAGAGAGAGAGAGAGAGAGAGAGAGAGAGAGAGAGAGAGAGAGAGAGAGAGAGAGAGAGAGAGAGAGAGAGAGAGAGAGAGAGAGAGAGAGAGTGAGAAAGAAAGATAGAGAGAGAGGAGATCAGAGAAGGGGCTGTAGTAAGAAAGGGATCAAAGATCAAAGCCCCTTCTTTGATCTCTCTCTCTTCCCCCCTCTCACTCTCTCCTACTCTTTCTCCCTTTTTTCCTCCCTGCCGCTCTCTCCTCTCTCTCTTTTTCTTTCCTCTTCCCCCTTCCTCTCATTCTTCTCCTTCTCCCTCTTCTCTCTCTCTTCCCTCCTTCCCCCTCTCCCCCTTCTCTTTATCCTTCCCCTTTCCCTCTTTCTCTCTCTTTCTCTTTCCCCCTTTCCCTCTCCCCCTTCTCTCTCTCCTTCCCCTTTTCCTCTTTCTCTCTCTCTCTCTTTCTCTTTCCCCCTCTCCCCTTTCCCCCACCTCTTTCTCCTTCCCCGTTTCCTCTTTCTCTCTCTTTTTCTTTCCCCCTTTCCTATCTCCCCCATCTCTTTCTCCTTCCCCCTCTCCCCTTTCCCCCACCTCTTTCTCCTTCCCCGTTTCCTCTTTCTCTCTCTTTCCCTTTCCCCCTTCCCTTCTTCCCCTTCTCCTTACCGCTGATATAGCGAAGGTTCTCCCCCATCCGGCCACAGTGCACGTGCCGAGGTTCTCGTAAGTGGCGTCCGCGCTAGGCAGACAAATCG
>NW_028234425.1:2581049-2586049 GCF_977035675.1 Penaeus japonicus | reverse complement strand
ATGCAAGGAGTTGACTGCATCAGGAACCGTATACAGCATAGAATGGTCCTGGTAGTCGACAGATGTGATAGTTACCAGCAGGAACTATCTGCAAGGTATGGCGAAATTAGTATTTTGTATTGAAAAATAATAATTTATGCAACATAATCATATGATTTGGCAATAACAAGAAATATGAATTATTTACCTGAGTTCATGTTATTTGCTGACAATACTTACGCAGTAGCAGACCAGAACGTTGTGAAATATAGAATTTCACAAAGACAGTTTAAATTGTTAATCCAGTTATCGGATTACAAGATGACCGTACAGTGAGGTCGGTTAGAGACCGTTGATCGAATCTCAAATGACAAACGATGTCAAGTTATAGAAATATGGAAATATATAAAGTCATGCATTAAGAAATATAGTACAACATATATGCAGACAATAAGATAAATGAAAATGTAGAGAAAATCATAGTTAAGACATATATAAATCTTAATTGTCGCAAACGATTTTCTTACGAATTCACACGGTCAATAATGACATCGGATAAGGTCACATGCAGAACGGGTTCAAAAAATGACCGAAAGGTCACATGTGAAACTGTTTCCTAAGATATCACGGACATGAAGTTGACCACAAGTTTCAAGTTCAGATTGACCATACGGTTGGGTCACGGGTCAAGTGAGGTCAGGTCATGACCTAGTCATATGCAAAATACATTTAATTTAATGTATATTAAAGCAAAAAAGAAAGGAATTATATTAAATTCCCATAATAAAAGAGCAAATATAAGAAACGCTAACGCAAAGTGAATTACATTTCCACGAATCCATAGTATAAACCATATTCATGAAAGGAAAACATGTAAATTCACAAGAAAAAATAATTAAACGAGATCAAATAACGAATCTGAAACATGTAATTAGCGAATATATTTTTGTTCGAAGAAGTCGACTTGTTGATTAAATTTCGCATAGGAACATTAGACATTAGAAATTATACATAAGAAATTTCGAGAAGTTATTGCCATAAGAATATGATGTGATTTACAGTTATTTACTTAACTAACGCACAGAAAAGCAAATCATGCATTATAAGTAGAGAAATGTAATCGTAATTTCACACAAGATAACGCAGAGAAATTAAAGCGTAGAATGATAGAATAAGTAAACGAAACATAGTTATTTTATCGGTTTCGTATGAAAGACTAATGTCACACCTTTATGTAAATGTCTACGGGAATACTAATAACGTTGAAACGCTAACAATAACAAACGTAAGATAAAAATAGAATATTTGTTAAATATTCGAAAGAAAATAACGAATAATGTACACATCGGAAGACACATAAAATAGTGATTCAAATTTATTATGTTACCGAATGTTATCGAAAAGTTATTTAGTGAAATTAACGAAATTACACGTAGAAAAAAAATATCACTAATTAACAGTGAGAATAGATGAAAAAGCGAGGGTGGGAGGGCGGGGGAATGACGGGGGTGGATTTTACAATAAACAGGAAGAAAAAAAAATGCAATGGGGAGGGGGGGGGGCAGGGAAACACACGAGATACAGTGTCTAGCAACCTTAGTTG
Organism: Penaeus japonicus; assembly: GCF_977035675.1. NCBI lineage: Eukaryota > Metazoa > Arthropoda > Malacostraca > Decapoda > Penaeidae > Penaeus > Penaeus japonicus. The sequence goes on along the minus strand of NW_028234425.1, from coordinate 2,584,467 downwards.
ACTTACCTGTAGCTGCTAAAAGGAGAGAAGTGGTAGCTGCACTGCGATTGTCGTGTTCCTCTTGGTGCTGACGTTGTTCACAATCACAAAATACACACTTAGACCATAATAAACGTGGAGATAATTGTCCCGACCATTACCGTATAAGGTGGGATAGACAAGGGTTATTTATGTACGCGCGAGCGGTTCACGACTTAAATGAATATTAGGTTAACATTCTACACTTTTAACCTAAAAGGAGGAAGTACTCACAAACTGTGATAACTGTGATATCTGGAGAAGTCACGTAGTCACGTAGTGAAAAAATAGAAGGAAGAGCCACTAGTATGTCTAAATTGTGCAAAAAATAGAAACTAGGTCTTATCGATTTGTTATTAACCGAACGGAACCAAAATATTTGTAGCGAGCGGTCTACAAAAAAATTATAATCAATTAACGACGTGAGGTTCTTATCTTGCATTATCACCAATTTATGTGACAAGCAAGATATATCTTACTTATACCACCAGTTATGTGGCGAGCAAGATGAATCCCATTTCTGCCACCAGTTATATGATGGGTATAAGATGTCCCTACTACAACCAGTTTGTGTAAAATGTATATATATATTGACACTAATTTGTGTGATGGGCAAGACGGGTCCCGTCGCTGGCACCCGAATATGTGGCAAGCAGAGATTGATCTAATTCCCACACATAATATATAAGGGATTATGTGAAACACGGTAGCTAAAGACGTTAGCAATATATTATAACTCAAGATAGATATATAAACATTATTTACAAAGGGCATGATATATATATATATATATATATATATATATATATATATATATATATATATATATATATATATATATATATATATATATATTTATTTATATTTATATATATATGTATATATATATGCAAAGGGAGCTAAGCCTATCGCAAAGCTAACGAGATCTAAGCTATAAGTATATTGAGAACACAATATATAAATTAAGTCACTAAAGGCACTAAACACAGTCTACCTGGAAACCTCGAGGAGGAGTCGAAGGAAGAGATCCTCTCATCTTGAAGATCGAACTAATTCTGTATGAATCTAATAATGACCTATTTTGAAGCGGAGTCCTAGGTCAGTACGAGGGCAGAGGGTACGTCTCTCATTGGGCAGGGAGCTGCCCGACTCGGCTGTGATTGGCCCACGCGGTAATGAGGGCTGGTTCGTATATATATATATATATATATATATATATATATATATATATATATATATATATATATATACATATATATATATATATATATATATATATATATATATACATATATATGTATATATATACATATATATATATATATATTTATATATATATATATATGTATATATATACATATGTATATATGTATATATATGTATATATATATATACATATATATGTATATATATACATATCAAAGTCAAAAAAAGTCTCTCTCTCTCTCTCTCTCTCTCACTGATCCTGGCAAGGTCGCCGATGTTTTGTTTTTGTTTGTTTTTTTTGTTTTTTTGGAGTATTCCGCTGAAAACAGTTATATATTCCTATGATCTCCCAGAGTCTCTTATACCACTTCTTTACTTTATACACATGCAAGTGCTTTGGCTTCGTGTGGGGCTCATTCCTCAGCCTTATAAATTAGTCCATCGTCAGAGGCACGGCTGGTGTTTCCTTTTCCATCGACGAGGTATAGCTGTGTTCAAAGCTTCCGGATACCTCCTCGTCTGGAGTGGCCTGCCAATGAGAAGGAGTTTCTTCGAATTCGCTCTTCTCTAGCTTCGTGACATGAATAAAATTCATCTCTCGAAGTTATTCTGCCTAATGCTCCTCCTTCATTTTCTTTATACCCTCGATATTAATCACTGCTAACACTGCGCTGACTAAAACAGTTAAGCTAACTAGGACAACTTTTGGAATTATACTGGCCGGCTTCGTGCATTCTTCAGCTTTCTTGCTGCGACTCTTGTCGAATCTGAAAAGTAGATTATTACTTAAGGTGAACCTCCCGCCGTACTCACGCATAATTCCTATGCATTTCCATTCACCTGCTTACTGATCACTCATTTCGAAGGATATGCTTTACAAATTTTCGTAATGGGGCAATATCTTTCCATCTTTATGCCACTAGTAACCGAGTCTCGATGAACCAGAATATACTGTGAACCCGTCCGTATTACAAAGTAGTTCAACCTGTTGTTGATTCTCACTGTACAAAGTTGGGATTTTGTGTTTGACTTCAATGTTAACCAGCTCTAGAATAATCGACCTCCCAGCTGAATACTGGAATTTCAAGGCCCAAATTCCGGTGTGCGTCCTATCAACTCGGGAAATTGTGATCCCAAACTTAGACACTTGTATGTCCTCACTCTTTGGTTCGACTTTAACCCCGCCTTTTTCCCAGAAGAACGATCCTCGGGGAGTCTTTTTCTGCAGTTTGTTATATACATTATTGTCGGCGGTGAACGAAAAGGCCTCCCCGTGATTAACTACATAGTAATCCGGCGTCATCCTGAAAAATAATTCTCTGGTTCGTTCGACATGCTGTGAATAGGCTTCCGGAGGATCGAGTTCGTATTCCCTCTCATGAAGTTTCACGACATAATGATTCGTGACATATTATCCGCCCACGTAATTTCGTAGGATGCATTAATAAGTTCCCTAATTTTCTCTCTCAAGGATGAAGGAGTATGTGCTTTCCCGTTATGGTATGTATCTGCCATTCCACATGATATATCTATCAAACCTATCCGAGAACTGTTGAAGAGCATCGTATTCACAGGAAAGTCTAACTCTTTCCCCTTCTATTTAAACGATTTCAATTTCAATTTGAAGGTTGCTGATGTGTACCGGGAACTTTAAGTCCTCCGTTACTTCAAACCAGACACTCCAAACACCCCTATAAGCCAGTTCAACTTAATTGATGGCAAACACTCCATCTTCAACGGAAATGCTACCATCCATGATTTAATTTTTATTTTGAAAGATAACCACCCTTCCCGTTTTATAAGTTGCTTACAGTTATTTAAATTGTTCAGCATATAACATCCTTTCTGCGAAAGATTTGCGGACATTCCGAAAGTTACACTTGTTTCTAGTAACGAAATCATAGTGCATGTTCTGAGCGTGCCGTAATTCATCCAGAGCGATGATTTTGCTTACTGAAATCAGCACTAGAAGGTAAAATAAAACCTTCTTTATCATCGTAGTATTCAATTGTATTTTTTTCTTTTGTATCATTTCATTTAGGTATTCAGGTTAGTTCAACGAAATGCCAGCAATGTGCGATTGCATTTTATATATCTATCTGAGGCAGACCCCCACCCCTTTCCAAAATTCCTGGATACGCCCTTTGTGTGTACGTATGTGTATGTGTGTATGTGTGTGTGTGTGTGTGTATGT
>NW_028234425.1:2566049-2568549 GCF_977035675.1 Penaeus japonicus | reverse complement strand
ATGATGGTAATGAGGATATTGAGGATAATGATGATAATAATAATGAAGATAATACTACTACTAATAATAATAATAGTAATGATGATAATAATAATGATAATAATAATAATAATAACAACAACAACAATGATAATAATAACAAAAATAAAGATGATAATGATCATGATGATAACAACAACACAATTAAAGAACAATACCATGAAAAACAACAACGACACTAATAATAAAATGATAATGACACTGGTAACAAAACCGAACGCCATCCTAGAAAAAAAAAACTCCTTGACTTCGCTGTCGAGGAGGACTTCAAAAGGACCGGCGAGTGTCCTCTTGAAGTCCTTTTGAGTGTCCTAGCACAAACACAAAAGCCAAAAGAAAAAAAAAAAAAAAAAAAAATCCTTTCCCCGCAGGAGCGCTCCTTCCTTGACTTCGCTGTCGAGGAGGACTTCAAAAGGACCGGCGAGTGCAACCTGCGCATTGCAAGAGAGGAGTTCTTCCCGGCTGGATTCGGCTGGATTCACCAGAAGGGGGATGACGTTGGGAAGCTCTTCAATAGGGAGTGAGTGGGAGTGGTTTGAGAGGGAGTGTTAGAGTGGGAGTGTTAGAGTGGGAGTGTTAGAGTGGGAGTGGTTTGAGAGGGAGTGTTAGAGTGGGAGTGGTTTGAGAGGGAGTGTTAGAGTGGGAGTGGTTTGAGAGGGAGTGTTAGAGTGGGAGTGGTTTGAGAGGGAGTGTTAGAGTGGGAGTGGTTTGAGAGGGAGTGTTAGAGTGGGAGTGGTTTGAGAGGGAGTGTTAGAGTGGGAGTGGTTTGAGAGGGAGTGTTAGAGTGGGAGTGGTTTGGGAGGGAGTGTTAGAGTGGGAGTGTTAGAGTTGGAGTGGTTTGGGAGGGAGTGTTAGAGTTGGAGTGGTTTGGGAGGGAGTACTGTGGGAGTGTTAGAGTTGGAGTGGTTTGGGAGGGAGTGTTAGAGTGGGAGTGGTTTGGGAGGGAGTACTGTGGGAGTGTTAGAGTGGGAGTGTTAGAGTGGGAGTGGTTTGGGAGGGAGTGTTAGAGTGGGAGTGGTTTGGGAGGGAGTGTTAGAGTGGGAGTGGTTTGGGAGGGAGTACTGTGGGAGTGTTAGAGTGGGAGTGTTAGAGTGGGAGTGGTTTGGGAGTGGTTTGGGAGGGAGGGGTGTGGGAGTGTTAGAGTGGAAGTGTTAGAGTGGGAGTGTTAGAGTGGGAGTGTTGTAGTTGTGTTATGGTAGTGTCAGAGTGGTAGTGTTATGGTTAGAGTGTTAGAGTGGTAGTGTTGTAGTTACGTTATGTTAGTGTCAGAGTGGTAGTGTTATGGTTAGAGTGGTAGAGTGTTAGAGTGGTAGTGTTGTAGTTATGTTATGTTAGTGTCAGAGTGGTAGTGTTATGGTTAGAGTGTTAGAGTGGTAGTGTTGTAGTTATGTTATGGTAGTGTCAGAGTGGTAGTGTTATGGTTAGAGTGGTAGAGTGTTAGAGTGGTAGTGTTGTAGTTATGTTATGTTAGTGTCAGAGTGGTAGTGTTATGGTTAGAGTGGTAGAGTGTTAGAGTGGTAGTGTTGTAGTTATGTTATGGTAGTGTGGTAGTGTTAGAGTGGGAGTGTTATGGTAATGTCAGAGCGCTAGTGTTATGGTAGTGTTACAGTGGTAGTGTTACAGTGCTAGTAGTAGTGTTACTACCATTTTTTAGGAGTCTGCAGAGAATCGAAGTATGAGTAGAAACATGTGTTTTGGATTAAATTCAATAATTCATCATTTGTGTATCTCGTTGCATGGTGACTTATGAATTAATATTTCAGACGATGAGGTCATGTAATATTGATGTTGCTATTTCCTCCGTAGATTCATCCTAATGCAACAGACGGGGCTATTCGCAAAGTGGAAGTTGCAGTACTGGCCGAAGGAAAACATGTGTACTAGCGGAAGGAGCAGGTCTGTTATGCAGGTCAGTTCACAGGTTCACTTACGACCAGGTCCCTCATGGAACTTACTTCTAGGTCTGATGTGCAGGTCTCTTTTCAAGGTCTGGGGTGCAGGTCAATACAAGGTCACGTGTAGGTTATTTCTAGGTCCTGTGCAGGTCACTTTTAGGTCCTATGCAGGTCATTTCAAGGTCTATTTTGCAAGTCAATTCTATGCAGGTTATTTCCAAGTCATCCATGCAGACCACTGAGTTCCCTGGTCACTGTCATGCGAACTTGAAGCGTAAGTTAATCATTTACTATGTCATGCGAAGGAAAAACTAATATGCAAATAATCCGATTCTTTACTTTGGGTTCAGATGATGCTCTTTTGTCATTGGCGTTAGCATCTGTAAGTATTCACAGATTGTCATTGCTGGAAATTATATCCATATAAGAACAATACAGGTCCCAGCATTACTGTCTCAATAAATTGTTAGCACATGTTCCATTATTTGAAACTTAAAAAAAACGGTAAAGAGACGCATCCGCCCACACAAACGCCCGTCTTTTGTTTCCTCCAAAGGCTCTGGATA
>NW_028234425.1:2556049-2561049 GCF_977035675.1 Penaeus japonicus | reverse complement strand
TGAAGGTGTGTGTGTTTGTGCGTGTGTGACCATGCCCTTCAAATTTATATTAATACTAGCATGAAAAACCTGTAGCATAAAATATGGAATGATTGCTAAAGGTAAAAACAAAAATATAGTTTTCAACATAGCTGTTATGTGAAACTTGTATGAAATAAAGAGCAAAAAAGGAAAACAAAGTTAAAGCTTCACTGAAATTGTCTTTATCCTAAAATATTGAAGAAATCCAACTTCTTCCCTAATAAGCAACAAGAATCTTACTCAGATACACCAACAAAATGTCACTTTTCATTGAACAACAACCGACCTTGTGCTAGATTCAAGAAAATTACAAGTTTTTACAAATTTCTTTCGGAGGCACTTGGACCTGTAGAAGCTCTTCATGCTCGTCAACGGATAAGCTCCCATGACCATGGAGAAGTAGGATAAAAACTTCCAAACATTAAATGAAAGTAATGTATAATATAACAGAAAATATTAGGATATTCATAAGGAAAGACATCATCATTGCACATTTACTCCTGCATGAAGAGTAGGATACTATACAAGAATCCTTACATGGGTCTGTGTCAGCTCTTCTCCTTTTTGTATATATTGTAAGCGACTGTGGACCTTATTCAGATATCCAAGGCAATCTTGCAGTTGCAGAGAGATAATAGGTCCTTCTACACTCTCAAACAATGTTTTGTGACCATTCGTAAAAAGTTGTCCGTGTCCACTATAAAGACAGGAAGGTGACAAGAGGTACCACAGCTAGGGTAAAGATGAAAAAGAAGCTCTGCATTGACAAATATATCTATGCTCAAAGGTTGTAACAATGTATGCTGCCACTCCTCTTTATCATTATCACATGAATACGCTAATTTCTAAAAATAACTGCCCAGGTTTAAAACTACATACATACCTTATTTCTTAATCAATAAAAAGAGATCTTAATTCTATCAAATGCCCTGGACAGATGTATATGGATTAACTCTCTGGAATACTGCCTCATTGTCTATCGCATCATTATCAAAAGCCGATATATAGTTAGCTAGTGATTCATGTCAGAAAATAAATCCATACACGTGAGGGCTCATCTGTACATCCCTGATTATATCTTATGTATATAAATCTGATTTCTGCAATTTTATATTCCCAAAGAATTAGAGTCATGTTGTCAATAATTTGCATAAAAGTTATACAGTAATGTGCTGTTTGTTGAAGAGCAGTTTCAACTGAACATCCGTTATCTGTTACAGACTTTTGCTTTTAAATATCTGGAAAATTGTATTGAATTCATCAAAATCATTTGTATTGGAAAAATGCCCTGAACACACCATATATAGTATATAATTGTCACCATTCAAATAATTGCATATGAAGACAAAATAAATACTTGATCACATTTGTGTACCATACTGGAACATTCGTAAGTGACCTTTTGCAAATGCCTCGTCATGTTAGCTGCATTATAACAAGCAGCATTATTCATGCCTGTACTGCCATGAAAAGGATGTATACATTATTACTTGTACTTCCTCCTTTAAAAGTTGCAAGACTGTCACCATAGTTAATACAACTAATGAAAATAACCCTCTCTCTTTACTTTAATTAAAGCTATAATTGATCCTGTCTTTCATCACAATTGACAGAAATGGCTCAGATCTGCAGATGAAGGATGCTTATGAGATAGACCCTTTTCACAGGCTTTCAAAAGTCTGTTTCTAATTGGTACTTGTCCTCGTTAGTCATATTATTGATATGCCCAAAAGAATCTGCCTTAGGAGATTATACAAAACTATCTCCAGCAGCACCTTTGACTTCATCCTTTACTTTTTCGATGTTTGTTGCTGGTTAACATATATTTCATTGATGCCAAGTGAAAATCAAGTTTTGCAATACTGTGTCTAGGTCAAGTTATTATATATATATTGATCCATTGGACTTATCATTGAGAGAGATGGAATGTAGGATTAACATGTCACTGGTACACCATTATACATTTAAAACAATACCCCCAAAAAACACTTCCAACGTATAAATCATTCCCCTCTTCTTTCCATAAGGTATATCAAAAGAACAGTAGCCTGCCAACCCCATGAAAAAAAAACTATCACAAAAAGAAATAATATCAAAGCCAAGGCTATGAAATAAAAAAGACGGAGATCAAGAACAAGAACAATCATCGGAGAGGGAAATGTAGCCTAGGGCACAAAGGCCAACCAAGCGTTATACACCGAGTTCCTGAATTCCTCGCAATAAGCTCAGTTGAAATGAGATCACTCTCTTGACTCTCAAAAGATTTTACAAGGAAGATAGCATTATATCTGCACAAATACAAATCACAAGAAATTAATATCACATGTTGTTCATGAACAAAGCTTCTGTTAAAAAAAAGAAACAAAAAATCATTGAAAAACACACAAATCATCAGATATGCTTATATATAAAACAAAAATGGTAATCAGTTGATCTTCCATTCCTAAATCTATTTTCAAGTATAGTTTGTCCTGCTTGTCCTCACTAAAGTGCTTCTTAAGAAAAGATAAACAGCAGAGATCGAGATCAACTATGCGTAAAAAGACCAAATAGGTCCTTTCTTTCTTTACTTTTCTTTTCGTCCACAAATCATGGTCATAAAAGAATCATGAGAAACAGACAGAAATACCAATTAAAGCTTTGACATTTTTTCGTCATCATCATCATCCTAAAATAATGATAATGATAAGGATAATTATTTTTAAAATTATAATAATTCAGTAATAATAATAATCATACTAATAAAGAGGAATAATAATAATAATAATAATAACAATAATAATAATAATAATAATAATAGTAATAATAATAATAAAAATAAAAATACAAATAATGGTAATGATAATAATAATAATAATAATAATATTGATAATAATAATAATGATAATAATAGTAATAATGATAACAACAATAATAATAATAATGTTAATAATAATAACAATAATAATAATAACAATAATAATAATAATATTAATAATAATAATAACAATAACAATAATAATATAAAAATAATGATAAGAATAATAAAAATAAAAATAATAATAAGAACACTAATGATAAGATCCAATCCTATACTACTACTCACATTAATAATAAAAATCATTATGACTATCATTATCTTCGGTGTTATCATCATTATCTTTTATCTTATATATATAAGAAAATATTCAAGTGAGGTTTTTAAATTACACAAGATGACGTCAAAGGTAGTACCAGTTGCCAAAGGAAGATTCTGTTTCGTAACACACATTTGTTGTAATATCAGAGCAATTTAAGTAATGTTAACCCTGCATTTGTGTATATTGGCGCATATGCAGGATCACTATTAAGTCTTTTGTATTTCCTTTTTCTTCAAATTTACCGAAACAAAACAACCATATTTACTAAGCTGAGTAAAAGTGTTTTCCAAGACAGTAAGTAATAGGAGGCACTTCAATAAACTGCAGTTCGTTAGTATCATTATGTGCCAAATTGCATGCAAACTTTTCAACATCACATCTCAACACCCTCCTTGCATTATACATCAGATCAAGCCTTTGATAAGGTCTGGGCTCAAACTGCCTTAAATCAAAAATTTACGACACAATCTTGGTTAAAGCTAAAATAATTAAATGGGTGTGGGTTTCTTTTAAGAGAAAAAAAAAAATGTTCATACTTTTTCCACTAAACAAGTAAAGACTGAACAACACTATCAGATATGCTTTAAAGAAAAGCATATTAATAACAGAATACAAATATATCTCATTTTTCCCACACAGAACACGAGTTAGCAACACCGGGGAATTTCTGAGTATAAAGTTTAGTTGTCAGGTGTCTACCTTAGCTCTTGCTCTGCTCTCTTGCCTTAATCTCTAATATCACATATCTTCCATATCCTTCTCTTTTCTTATTCTTACACAATACATTTGGATCACTGGTTTGACCCATTCATCCTCATTTTTTTAAACTTTTCAGTTTCATTCTCAACTATGCATAACCTTTTCACACAGCTGTGAAATCATGACTAGTTACCATACTGCCTGATAAGCTTTTACCATCGCAGTGAAATCTCATTTACGAGCATATTCACATACTTTTAGAACACCATCTGCCTATTGCAAAACAATTATAAAAAAAAAAAAAATTATAACAACTGATATACAAAACAATATTTAAATATAACAAAAAAAAAGAGACCATCGTAGAACAACAATTACAGACTAACAAAATCTGTTCAAGATCTTCAGTAATAGTCCTTATCTTAATTCACAACCGAGAATATTTATGGCACATCAGAGGTGGAAGTACTTGAGAAACTCTTGTGGTGTTATGGCTATGTATATGATGTCTGACTTCACCTCCTCTATCTGCTCTTCCATCTGAGCATTCTGGTCTGTGTCCGTGCGGCAAGGATGCCCATACGACTGCCAGAATAGACAACTGCAGTTTCGGCAGAGACAGAGCTTCTCTGCATATTCTTCTCGTAGCCCATAGGTTCTGTCAGAGAGAGAGAATAGAGTGTGTTAAATAAATTAATAGTAGTCTCACATAATTTCTGGAAGAAAGCCATCTGATTCCCTCAGTACAGCCTAATAACGATACTCCATGTTAGATGTCCCTGCGCAGGGCTCATAGGCTCTAAGGCTGGTTAATAGGTATATAAGAAAATAAAACCCAAACAAAAAAATTGCCCCTCCTAGTCTGTTAGGGAATTTCCATGCATTTAGAATTCCTCAAAGTCTTCTGCATAAAACAATGGTGTGCTTGTACTGCTTAGCCATAAAAGTTCTATTTGCCATGATAATAACTCAAAACATTTTATGAGTAAAGTCCAGTTCATCATGATTGTGCTAAAGTTGTTAAAAACTGAAAGGCTGTTTTTTCTTAATCTTTTTTGGTAAGAATGATGTGTAGTGAATGTCAACTCAAAGATCTAATCCAGTCTCCCAACCCTCCCCCCTTCCCCTTGGGTCTCAGCTGTTAGTTCAGACATTTGCTTG
>NW_028234425.1:2521049-2523549 GCF_977035675.1 Penaeus japonicus | reverse complement strand
AGGCATCCTTCTCCTTCTCCCATCCTCCATCGTCTGTCTTTACCCACTTATCCCCAGGGTCCCGCCAGTCCTTCGAGAAAATAGGCATTGTGGTTTCTCCGCGCACGACATGCACCGACCGCGCTCCCTCCGCCACCGCACGAATCCCACTGTTTGTGATGAGATCCACACAGGTCGCGAGTGGACGAGTGGCTCCCGACCCGCAGCCAATGGCGCCGCTCCCTCGCGCGCCCCCCGAGAGCCGCGCGCGAAGATCAACTGCGGGAGTCGCGCCTATGGCCTTCTTCTTCTTCGGCGAGGGCTTGTGGCTACGGCTATGGGGTCTCCGAGGGCTTGTGGCTACGGCTATGGGGTCTCCGAGGGCTTGTGGCTACGGCTATGGGGTCTCCGAGGGCTTGTGGCTACGGCTATGGGGTCTCCGAGGGCTTGTGGCTACGGCTATGGGGTCTCCGAGGGCTTGTGGCTACGGCTATGGGGTCTCCGAGGGCTTGTGGCTACGGCTATGGGGTCTCGAGGGCTTGTGGCTACGGCTATGGGGTCTCGAGGGCTTGTGGCTACGGCTATGGGGTCTCGAGGGCTTGTGGCTACGGCTATGGGGTCTCGAGGGCTTGTGGCTACGGCTATGGGGTCTCGAGGGCTTGTGGCTACGGCTATGGGGTCTCGAGGGCTTGTGGCTACGGCTATGGGGTCTCGAGGGCTTGTGGCTACGGCTATGGGGTCTCGAGGGCTTGTGGCTACGGCTATGGGGTCTCGAGGGCTTGTGGCTACGGCTATGGGGTCTCGAGGGCTTGTGGCTACGGCTATGGGGTCTCGAGGGCTTGTGGCTACGGCTATGGGGTCTCGAGGGCTTGTGGCTACGGCTATGGGGTCTCCGAGGGCTTGTGGCTACGGCTATGGGGTCTCGAGGGCTTGTGGCTACGGCTATGGGGTCTCGAGGGCTTGTGGCTACGGCTATGGGGTCTCGAGGGCTTGTGGCTACGGCTATGGGGTCTCCGAGGGCTTGTGGCTACGGCTATGGGGTCTCCGAGGGCTTGTGGCTACGGCTATGGGGTCTCCGAGGGCTTGTGGCGGCGGCTATGGGGTGTCGGGGGGCTGGTGGCGGCGGCTATGGGGTCTCGAGGGCTTGTGGCTACGGCTATGGGGTCTCGAGGGCTTGTGGCTACGGCTATGGGGTCTCCGAGGGCTTGTGGCTACGGCTATGGGGTCTCGAGGGCTTGTGGCTACGGCTATGGGGTCTCGAGGGCTTGTGGCTACGGCTATGGGGTCTCGAGGGCTTGTGGCTACGGCTATGGGGTCTCCGAGGGCTTGTGGCTACGGCTATGGGGTCTCGAGGGCTTGTGGCTACGGCTATGGGGTCTCGAGGGCTTGTGGCTACGGCTATGGGGTCTCGAGGGCTTGTGGCTACGGCTATGGGGTCTCGAGGGCTTGTGGCTACGGCTATGGGGTCTCGAGGGCTTGTGGCTACGGCTATGGGGTCTCGAGGGCTTGTGGCTACGGCTATGGGGTCTCGAGGGCTTGTGGCTACGGCTATGGGGTCTCGAGGGCTTGTGGCTACGGCTATGGGGTCTCGAGGGCTTGTGGCTACGGCTATGGGGTCTCGAGGGCTTGTGGCTACGGCTATGGGGTCTCGAGGGCTTGTGGCTACGGCTATGGGGTCTCCGAGGGCTTGTGGCTACGGCTATGGGGTCTCGAGGGCTTGTGGCTACGGCTATGGGGTCTCCGAGGGCTTGTGGCTACGGCTATGGGGTCTCGAGGGCTTGTGGCTACGGCTATGGGGTCTCCGAGGGCTTGTGGCTACGGCTATGGGGTCTCCGAGGGCTTGTGGCTACGGCTATGGGGTCTCGAGGGCTTGTGGCTACGGCTATGGGGTCTCGAGGGCTTGTGGCTACGGCTATGGGGTCTCGAGGGTTTGTGGCTACGGCTATGGGGTCTCCGAGGGCTTGTGGCTACGGCTATGGGGTCTCCGAGGGCTTGTGGCTACGGCTATGGGGTCTCGAGGGCTTGTGGCTACGGCTATGGGGTCTCGAGGGCTTGTGGCTACGGCTATGGGGTCTCCGAGGGCTTGTGGCTACGGCTATGGGGGCTCCGAGGGCTTGTGGCTACGGCTATGGGGTATAAGAGGGCTTGTGGCTACGGCTATGGGGTCTCCGAGGGCTTGTGGCTACGGCTATGGGGTCTCGAGGGCTTGTGGCTACGGCTATGGGGTCTCCGAGGGCTTGTGGCTACGGCTATGGGGTCTCGAGGGCTTGTGGCTACGGCTATGGGGTCTCCGAGGGCTTGTGGCTACGGCTATGGGGTCTCGAGGGCTTGTGGCTACGGCTATGGGGTCTCCGAGGGCTTGTGGCTACGGCTCTGGGGTCTCCGAGGGCTTGTGGCTACGGCTATGGGGTCTCGAGGGCTTGTGGCTACGGCTATGGGGTCTCGAGGGCTTGTGGCTACGGCTATGGGGTCTCCGAGGGCTTGTGGCTACGGCTATGGGGTCTCGAGGGCTTGTGGCTAC
>NW_028234425.1:2501049-2513549 GCF_977035675.1 Penaeus japonicus | reverse complement strand
TTATTATTTATTTGATAAAAGACCTTTAGAAAATAATTTGGATATGTCTTTTACAGATGTTGTCTAACCCTTTCAAAGAAAGATAAATTTTTCAATAGTGTGTAGTGAAGCAGATCTTTTTTGTGCTCTTGAATTTGTTATTAACCCAAAGACGACGGTGCGTCACATTCGTGTGACACAGCTAAATCCCTGATGCCAGGGCGTCATGCCAGTGTGATGATTACAAAGCAATATTGCAATCGCCCGGCATAGGGGTTTTCACGTAGCGCGTGCCCCGTCGGGAAAGGGTTAAGTTAAATATTTAAAGGACCAGTATATGGCCTTTACCTAGAAATACCATGCATTATTTTCTTGAAACTAAAAGAGTTTCCTGTTATTCTACAGCATCATTACAAGGCAGCGGTGTTCTGGGCAGACAAGGTAGTCAGCCTGAGTAATGGATCCCCTGCAGACGTGTACTGGTTGGCGCAGAGTTACTACCTCACCAAGCAATATCATCGGGCCATTTTGCTGATCAACAGCCACAAGCTTACAAGGGTATTTTGTTCTTCAGTTCTTTCTTTTTTTTCTTTTTTTTGATTATCCTTTCGAGATGTATTATATTTGTTCACAAGGTATAGATTGTTAATTGTTTGTTTGTACTTTGTATTATTTTTGTTTGGCTGTTTCTTTGGCTTATAATTGTTTTAATATATAGCATATCTTCAGTCAGTTATGAAGCGGAGGAAAATCCAAACAACCAAATGAGAAATGGAACGTGACAATGTTTAGAGAGATTGCCTTGAACATTGGAATTAATTGTATTATTTTGATTTTTCACATCTTTTAAGTGTTCATCATTATTTTTTTATTGTTATTATTATTTCGGTTATTATATTTAGGTATTATATTTGTATCATTATTAATATTTTGTGTATATATGTGCTTGTGTGCTTTCATATATGTATACATATATGTTTATATGCACGCCCATGCCTTTTTTATGTAATATCAGTGTGGAAAGAAATATTTACTTGATATGTTTCCCTTCCCACACATTCAGAATGCCACCTGTCGATACCTGGTAGCACTTTGCTACTATGAGGTCGGGGAGTATCATTCTGCGCTAGACATCTTGGAGCGCAGTGAGAACAACAATGTGTCTCGCATTAAGGCCGAGGGGGAGGCCATTGCCGTTCCGGAGATTGATGATACAATGTCGGTAAGTCAGTATCTGGATGTATGAGGTAAAAGGTTTTTGCTCTTTATGTGTACTGTCTGTTTGTTTGTTTGTTCGATTTAAATATTGGATCCACATAATATGGTGATAAGTTTTTACGTCTCCTTTCCAGATTGAGTGCTCAACGCATTTGTTGAAAGGGTACATATATGAAGCCAGTGATAATCGCGCTTTGGCTGTGGAGAGCTTCCGAGCAGCAGTGCAGGCCGACCCACTGTGTTACGAGGCGATACATGCACTTACGCAGCATCACATGCTTACTGTGAAAGAAGGTTTGTTTACATTCAGTTGTGTAACAGTTCTCTTTAGGTGCTAAACTGTAAATATTTCTACAATCAGTTCATTCTTTTGTGTATGTATAGTAGGTTTTGTGTTGCTGCCTGTTTGTTTAATTATTTATACTGCTTCGTGTTTTCTAGCAAGCATAGTAAGTCTTCCATGTTTGGTCATTTGTCTTTTATTCTCAGGGCTCTGACATTATTGTAATTCAAGAGTCATTTGCATTACTTATGTGAACTATTCCATGTTATGGGATCAGCAAAGTTTTAATTTTGTAACTCCAAAATCTAAGGCAGATGTGTCAAAATTCTCGTCCAATACAACATCACGATTCTCTAAATCAAAACAGAGAGTCAAGTGTATTGTTATCATTTTCTTCAACAGAGAAGGAGCTGTTATCGTCCTTGCCACTCTCTCGGACATGCAGTGAAGCAGAGAGCGCTGTGGTCATAGCAGTATATGAAACGAGAACCAACAAATACAGCTCACCAACTACACCACTACCCCAGCCTGCTGCTCCTTTGGCAACAAACGCTGATTTCATTACGGCACAAGCTGAGAAGCTCTATTACAACTGCAATTTTGCACAGTGTCATAGATTAACGCAAGAGTTAGTATTGGTTTCCTTTTCCAGTAATTGTTATCATAATGTCTGAGATTTTGCTACGAGATGTTATCACATGTGGGTTGTTATTTTACTACTAATAATATCAATTTTTTTTTTTTCTGTAAGTTACCATTATTGAAATTCAGTGATATTGATGTACCAGTTAACACTTTACCTCATAAGATATGAAATGCAAAAAGATTATAGGTGTTAACTACACAGTCAAATTGGATGACTGTTGGCTTTTTAGGCAGTAGCTTATTTCAAGTGAATTTTCTTTCCAGGTTTGTTGTTTACACTATATTGTAATTGTATAAATTTTGCTTCAATGATATTTCCTATTTCTTTAGAACACGTTCATGTTGGATAAAAGTATAGAAAGTAGGCCTGATTTTGTTGATGTTCTTTTGATAGCAGGATGATATAGTAAGCTTTTGTTTTTCTTGCTTTCCAGAGTGCTAAAAAAAGACCCTTATCATACAGAGTGTCTCCCTATTCATGTCTCCTGTTTAGTGGAGCTGAAGCAATCTAACAGTGAGTGCCTTGTCATTACCTTTACATAAAATTATTGTGCATTGTAGGATAATGGTTGTGCAATAAGGAATATGTGTTTTACATCAAGTTTTTATGTGTTTTTGAGATTTAAATTCAGGTGAATTACAAATGATCTTCAGTTATCTTTTTTTTTTTATTATTATTATTATCATTTTTTTTTATTATTATGGGGGCTCTTGTAAATTCATAAAATATATATGTGGTAATATGTATATAAAAAAAAAAGGAAAAAAGAAATTTCATAAAAGTTCCACTTCTATTTTATACATTATATTTCATTATCAGATAAAATGAGTCATGGGAATTCTACACATTAAATTATTTTTTTTGTCAAATCTTTTCAGAATTGATACTAATTATTACATCCTCTATTTCAGGTCTCTTTCTTCTGGCTCATAAGCTTGTTGACTTGTATCCAGAGAGTGCTTTGTCCTGGTTTGCTGTTGGATGTTACTATTATTTGATCGGTAAACGTTCATGGTTTTTTAATAGCTGTGATAATCTGTGATGAAATTTGCTACACAGAGCTGGTGATGATAAGGCCAACTGGATCCTTCGAGATTCAAAAAGTGGAAATCTTGTATAAAAATACGTGCATGTACTTTGCATAACAATCATGTATCTTGTTTAGTCGAGCTTGTCTACTCATGTTTGCTTTTGCGTTTTATGTGTTTCCGTATGTGTTTGCATGTGCGTGTGCAGCATACATTATATCTGTACAAATTCTTATTCTTATTCTCCGTATTTCCGTAGGTAAGAACGAACAAGCAAGAAGGTATCTGAGCAAAGCCACTGCCCTGGACAGAGTCTTTGGCCCAGCCTGGATAGCCTACGGCCATTCCTTTGCTGCGGAGAACGAGCACGACCAGGCCATGGCGGCCTACTTCAAGGCTGCGCAGCTCATGAAGGGCTGCCATCTACCCCTGCTCTATATCGGCATGGAGTACGGACTCACAAATAACCCGAAGTTTGCCGAGAAGTTCTTCAAGGAGGCACTGGACATTGCGCCTGAGGATCCATTTGTGCTACATGAATTAGGGGTCGTGTCCTTTTGTAATCAGGAGTGAGTATATTGACTGGGGTATGATAATGCTTTTCTTAGCATACATTTTTCTAAGCATTTTCTGCCATTAAAGATGTTGACTGACTAGGGTATGATAATGCTTTTCTGCACATACATTTTTCTAAATGTTTTCTGCTGTTAAGGATGTTGACTGAGTTATATTTTCACAGTATTATTTCTTAAGATATTGTTTCTAGTCATATGGTTATAGATCCTATGAACATTATTACTACAACCATGGAAATAAATAAATAAATCTCACAAGAGCATAGCGTGAAAATAACATTCATAAAACCAAATTTTCAGCTACATCTCGGCAGAGTTATACCTCCGAAGAGCTGTGGCGCTGGTAGAAGACAGTGGTGTGGTGGTGGTCCCTGAAAAGTGGGCGACACTCTTAAACAACCTTGCTCACACGTGTAGGAAGCTGCACAAGTATGAAGAGGCGTTGCATTTTCATCAACAGGTAGTGAATTTTTCTTTTCTTTTTCTTTTCTTTCTTTCTTTCTTTCTCTTTTTAATGTTGTCATAGAGTGAGTAAGTATGAACGTGTGAGTGTGTGTGTGTGCGTGCGCGCGCATGTGTGCGCTTGCGTATATGCATGTATGCATGTTTTTAACAAGTTGGGTATCCCTTGTTGGAATTATGACAATACAGTCTGAAGAAAGGCGTACACAGTAATTATTCAGAACAGCATAGTATCTTCTTTACGTACTCCAGTCAAACCATTTGTCATCATATCAAAATAAAAGAAATCACTCAGATAGAAGTAGTTTTCCTTCTGTAATTTTATGAAGTCTGTACTTGATCTGTCAGCATGCAGTGATGGATGCATAAAGAATTAATGTATCACATCAAGAAGAACTCTCCTACAGACATGGAGAATTAGATGCTGGGTCACAAGAATGCAAGAATTCCAGCAATAGACGACTAATCTTGTCAAACTGAAAATAATTGTGTTTCTCTTCTTTTTTTTTCCTTCTTTCAAAATTTCTCTAGGCTCTGAAATTATGCCCAGGAGTGTCCTCTACATACTCGGCGCTGGGTCTGGTGCAGTCCTTGCTCGGTGACTACGAGGCAGCAGTTGTGTCGCTCCACAAGGCGCTCTCTCTACACCGTGACGACACCACGGCCACCACCCTTCTCACCACTGTTATGGATCAGCTGATGACACAGACCCCTGCATTCCAAGGTGTGTTTTTGTAAGTCGTATTTTTTCCCTGGCTCTTGCTATTTCTCTTTCTTATTCTCTTCCTCTTCCTCTCTTTCCTTCTTCTCCTTCTTTTCTTTCTTTTCCTTCTTCTTCTTTTCCTTCTTTTACTTCTCCTCCTCCTCTTCCTCTATCTCCTCCTGCTCCACCTCTTCTTCTCATCCTCCTTCTCCTCCTTCTCCTCCCTCCTCTTCCTCCATCTCCACCTCCACCTCCACCTCCTCCACCTCTTTCTCCCCTCCTCCTCCATCTCCATCTCCATATCCACCTCTTTCTCCCCTCCTCCTCCTCCTCCATCTCCTCCACTTTCACCACCACCTCCTCCTCTCCCGGTCTTTACTTTGGTTTGTTGATTTATTGTTTTGCTCTCCAGTTATTATAACCTGATTTTTTATTTTCATTCTCAGATTATTAAAGATTAACAGGAATGATAACAAATAGGAGAATAGGGATGATGCATGTTAGATTTTAGAAGGAAGGTACCAAGAGCAGAAAGAAATAATCATTCATTTAGTAAATAGGATAGTAAAGGACTTGACCACAACTTAAGTTCCTGAAATAATTATCCAAAGGTGTAAATCAGTCTGTAATATCTCTGAACAACCTCAGGAGATGACAACATACCCCAGTTGGATCCACCTTCCGATATTGTGGGGACGGACACCAACGCGAGCGACATAACCAGCGACATCACACCAGCCTCGGCAGATGATCCTCTCAGCGACTCGAATCTTCTGGGATCTAGCATAGGTGGGTACGGCGGATATTTTGTGTCGGTGAAACGCTTGGAGTGGAGATATCGTTTTCCATTTGATCTTTAGTCTTTGGAAATTTTTAACTTGTTATTTACTGACTGAATAAATGGCTTGATGGGATTGGTTGTTATAGAGCAGCATTCTCAGATTTAAAAGAAAAAATAGTCTTCACATAATAGATAATTTTGTATTTGGGACTTTACATATGCACTGTTTTAAAGATGTTATGGGAACACCTTACTTTATCCAGTCAATTATAAATGTAATTCCTTTTTTCTATAGATAAGGCACAAAGAAGATATATTAATATTGCTCTATTTGGTTTACAGGGCAGCCAGTGATGCATTCCTCAGATGTCGGGAGAGATTCTCTTAGCCAATCCTTAGGTCAGTCAACAGCGCTTCTCATAGAGGACATGGTTATGGACGACCAGAGCCCGTAAAGAGAAAGGAAAAAAAAACTAACAGACATTATCGGTGGTATTTTTGAAGTACCTGTTTCTGCAACTAATATTACGACAATACATAATGCGTAAAGATATATATTGTTTCATGGATTTGAAAATAAAGCGTCACTTTAGCCTAGGATTGTGTTTTCATTCTGACCAAAATGGATGTGGGAAATAGGAAAGTATATTTTTTTTATATAATTGAATAAGGAGATAAATGTGTCTTCAAAGTAAAACTATAAGTGAGTTTGAAATTCTCTCTCAATGGGATCGTGACCCCCACAATGAATAATAATAATAATAATAATAATAATAATAATAATAATAATAATAAAAAAAAACATCTTATATGGGGATATTAAAAAATCAGTCATATTTATACGTTTTTAATGTCATAAATATGTCATTCATAGAACATCATGAATGAAAAGTAGCATACTGTTTGAGGATTCATGAAAATCTGAACCACACGTATAAAAAATGTGATTTGTGATTTGTTTGTGATTTTGAGAATGAGAATAAACATGAAAACTTCCTCACCGTTCCGTATTCAAAAACATCACTGTACCATCCAGCATGCTATTACTGTAACAATCTTACACTATTTATAGTTCTCTTATATGTTAACCAAAGTGATCACTAGAACGTTATTGGCACCAGAAAAAATGTATATAAAGATTTGGTGTGTATGTGCACATGAAATTGTATTTTATTGTATTGTATTTTGAATGTAGTTTGTCCAAGTAGATTATCTCTTTATAGTATATATTCATCATAAATGATTTTGTGGTACATCATAGGTGAGCTTGGTGAAATGAAAATAAAAAGTTTAGATTTATCAGTATGGAAGTCACCACTATGGAAAGTGGATATATACAGTATGTAAATCAATATAAGGGTTATGACACTCCATTTGAACAACTTTCCACTTAATTTTTTTTTTTTTCTTTTTTCATGCTATAAACCCAAGTAAATGCATAGTCCTGCAATTTGTATTTATTTTTCAACTCACGAAAGAGTATTTAAAGTGATCCATTTATTCAATTTCCATATAGCCAAAGGCAACAAATAAAACATTATGGATTCAAGTATAATGCATCTTCACTTAACTTTACTTTTCTCCTTATCAGATTTATATCAGAAAGTTACTATTAACTAGAACATAAATGATTGTCTTCACTCAACTAAGCTGTTTCCTTCCATGTAAAAACACCAGTCATAATGCCCTTGTGTCTTCAAGTTAAAATTCACAATGATTAATATAATCAGCATTAGTTGCACATGTATTTGCTTCTTGCATTCGTCAACTGACTAGACATTTTCCTGATGTTATTGTAGTTACAAAACCACACAATCCTAACAGTAGCTGCATGATATTTCATAAGTAATATAAATGCACTAAACAGGAAGGGCTTAATACCATATAATCATCCTAAGATGACAGAATCCATCACAATTACAGGTTACATTATACAAAGCATGAGGGACTTGATATGCAGTTTGAGGTTCCTGTTTTCTTTCAAGGGGGCACTATTTCAGGTAAAATGTAGAGCAACTGTAGTCTGGTAAGCTAAATAATATCAATAGCCTTCATGTACAGGTTATACTGAATCAAGGATCATAGCACTAGTAAGCAAAACAAGTAATGAAGGTATTTTCCTGCAACTGATGATTCAGCATCTCTTTAAATCTGGACAGATTTACAAGCATGTATATGAATTTCCCGTGACTGCTAGATTACTTCTCTGGGCAGTTAGATATTGGATTAAGTGTAATTTATCCTTTCCTAGAACTATTGATATAGCATCTAAAATGTTTCATTTATATATTTCTTTCTAAGATCAATCAGAGCAGAGGTTCCTAAACTAGAGGTAGAAGAAGGCATTTTCAGGGGCACGTTTACACTCCTAATATTTAGTCTTTCCCTTATTTATCTTTACGTAATAGATATTTTACCTTAAGATCTTGTTATTTCTGCAAAATTAAAGTAAAATCTATATAAAATTCAGTATAAACTATGTAAGAGTCTAGACAGAAATAAACATGAAAACCACTAAGGGTACAAAAGTTGCAGATGATCCAAGGGGTACATGATCAACTAAACCTTGGGAACTACTACTTCAGGGGATATAGGAGGTGCATGATTAGGGATTAAAAAAGAATATTATTGAATTATTATTTGACCTTTGTTGGTCTTTTCTTTAATTCAACCCTCGTCTTTCAAATGTGTTTGTACCAACTGGTAATTATGCAAAGGCAATGTACTGTGTGTTTTTGTTGCTGTTTATCGGCTTATTATGATAATTAAGAATTAGTTAATGCATCAATCTTATGAGGCATGTTGGAACTAGTGAAATGCTATCGTGCTTCACTGGACAATATAGGAAGAGTTGTTAAGATCATGAATGTCCCTGGAAATTTGCTGTATACCACATAAACAGCTGAACTTCCGTCAACCTTCTGTATAAAATACAAATCCTTTTTTTTTTCATCTATTGAATATACAAGACATTTCATAGATGTTCAAGTAGTCTAAATGAAAGACCAGGATACAATTGTGTATATATATATGTGTGGTTACAGTAACTTGACCACGGTTGGTTCAAGATGAATTACCCTGTGATACATTATACAAATGTTAACACACTGAATCCATATGCTTTACAAAGAAAGGGTTAAACACTGACACTATTGTTTTTGAACTAGCAGACAAAAGGGGAACACAAGAAGAAAGAAAAACAAGAATTATCAATGTTGGTTCTCATAGTTTAATGTATATGGACGAATGTGGTTCTATGTTGTTAGGCAGGGAGATTACACAGTTCATCAATATGATGAGTATCCAGTGGTTATCAATACTCACTTAATACATTATAGAATATTAATACCTCCACGGAACTTTTTTCTTGAGTAATACACTAGCATGGGTTTAGTTTTACATATACATATGGGTAAAAGAGGTAGTTAAATCAACACAAAAATATGTAACAACACACATCTGTCTTTAGTTGCAAAGACAGCTTTCCTTCTTTTCCCTTCTCTTTCTCATAAACATAAGAAACTCTTCTCTTCCCTTCTCTTTCTCATACACATAAAAAACTGTTTCTCTAGCTTCCCTGTTGGATGACATGGTATCAGGCTTAGAAACAATTTAATTATCTGGCAAGATCAGTTTGTATTCTTCCCCCTCCCTCTCTCTCTCTCTCTCTCTCTCCCTTTCTTTCTCTCTCTCTCTCTCTCTCTCTCTCTCTTTCTATCTTTCTTTCTTTCTCTCTCTCTCTTAGAGTATTATAGATGATTTCCTTAACCCATTCCCGACGGGGGATTTCTAGCCTAGAATGTCCAAATGCCGGGGCTTTCGAATTATTAGGCCTAAATTAAATGAATAGCTGGCACAATATTGTGCCGCCCGGCAACTGGGCTTTTGAATGCGCGGTACACATGCTGTACCACCCGTCCTGTGTGGGTTAATGTAAAAAAAAAAATAATAAATAATAATAATAAAACTACTCTTGCTTTTTTGTTGGAGAAACTTTTCTGTTTCCAGCTGATCATATCCACTTTATTCAATATTTTACATACATTGATACATTTGTGACATTCTCTTTTCTTCTTTTTCACCACAATACAGAGCACTATGCAGGAAAAAGCATGCACGCACGCACGCACGCGCACACACACACACACACACACACACACACACACACACACACACACTTGCATTGACTTATGCATGTACACATTCACACCCATTCATCCATCCACACACATATACATACATACATATATACATACATACATACATACATACATACATACATACACACACATAAAAACAGACTCTGTGTATGTGTGTGTGTGTGTTAGACACATCAAACCAAATTCTTAGTATTTGAATATCATAACACAGTTAATAAATAATGACTGAAATTTGATATATTATTCATCTTTGAAATATTCATGAAATCTCTGTAGTGTCCACCTTTTTACCATCTGGTTCCTTCAGCAATCAAGTATAAAGGGAAGTTTACAAGATACATCATAGGGATATGGGTACCTGTCTCAGCTCTTTAATCTTACATTGCCTATAGCAGCTATCTGGGCTTATTAAAGATGTATACTCTAAATAAAAAATTGTCAACAAGTTTATCTACACAGAAAATGATTCACTTTCCTATGCCCTTTAACATATATATGCTGCATAAAAAAAAAGAAAATCCTTAAATATACTTAATTCTCTCACTGGTAAATGTAGCTCACCTACAAAAAAAATCATGTGTTTATATCTTAAACAACTAGCTAGTGAAAAGCCCAAGGCAAGACCACAGCCAAATCAGCTGCTATATAAAGCACTCGCATACGTCTCGCTCCCCCGGCCTTGTTTGGGGTTCACCGGTAGTTCTCGCGCTTGAATATGGTCGTGATAGCCTCTAAAACGCACATGACCGAGAGCGAAGGTTCTTGTAGTTTGGATTCGACGGGGAGGAAGTCTCTCGGTGAGTGTTCAAGGAGCTGCTCTGCCCCGTTGTGCACTCCTGTCTGTCAGCGGAAGGAGAAAGTGTCAGTTGAATTTACAAAGGATAACGTACTTAACCTTACACTGTTTGATTTTACATACTAATTACAGTCTAATTATAACATATTCTTGGTAATCACACTCCGTTGCTACAAAACAGCACAACTACAATGAAACTCAACCTTAAAAATGACTTTCAAGAGTAAAATAAAAGGACGATAATTCCATAAATATAATTCTGTTTTGAAAAATTACATTTCATAGTATGAAAGTTGCCAGACATAAAAAAGAAACTAAATAGTAGGAAAACTTTGAAAATACCAATTAATATTTTGATGCTGGGAACATGTACTGTTGTCACTAGGCCTTATTTATTTATTTATTATTATTATTTTTTATTTTTATTTTTTTTTTTTAGAGTGATGGTCCCCAAAAATCCAAGGAATATAAATGCATCAAAAGGAAATGTCAGGTATATCTTGTAACTGACTTGAGGAGCCATCTGTACTTAAAATCAAACAAAACCACAGTGAACTGTATTTATTTTACATGTACTCCTACCATCAATAAATCAAGAAAGAAAAAAAGGATCAGCCTTAAATAAATCAGAATGCTAATAATTATAAAAGTGTAATGCTACCCTTGAGTAAATACATGTTCTAAGTCCTAAGCTTCCCAGAAAAGTACAAAGCAAATACAAAGCAACACAGGATATCCTCAACATCCACAGAAAAATAAGACTAACACTCACCTTAACTAATATAGAATAACACTGGTCAGCAGTCAGACCCTTGAAGTCGTGAGTGGAGAGATCAAGACCTCTGGCGCCTTGCATTGACACGTGCTTTTTGCTTCTGCGATGCCTCCTTACATATTCTTGGTATAGATTCATTCCAAATATGTCTGTGTGAATATTATCTCTGAAAAAAGAAAGACGGAAAGAGTGAATTACTGTAATTCCTGATTCTTTAGAGTAAGCTTTTGTGCTTGAGCTGCTAATGTATGTTGAATATTATTTCAAGCCATCCATAACTTTCAAGCACACTGCTAATGTAAGGTCTAAAAATTGCAAAAAAAAATTATGGTATCAAAAAGCAACTTACCCAATTGCATAAAGTTTTGTGATAGGATTGCTAATGCCTATAGATCTTGCATGTTCTTGCACCATTGTCTCTGCGTGGTAGTATGTTATTTCCGAGGGCTTCCCGACGAGGGCTGTGTATATGAGGTCATTACCCGTCAGCTTCTTGTAGAGTGCCTCCAGGCATAGTAAGAAAGCACCGTGACCAAATCTGAAAGAGAGGGGAGAGGCATGCACGAAGAGGGACGGAGAAAGTGAGAGTAAGAAATAATGCGGCTTGCATGCATTATTCATCCAAATTTGGCAAAACTGACAGTC
Organism: Penaeus japonicus; assembly: GCF_977035675.1. Taxonomy (NCBI): domain Eukaryota; kingdom Metazoa; phylum Arthropoda; class Malacostraca; order Decapoda; family Penaeidae; genus Penaeus; species Penaeus japonicus. The sequence goes on along the minus strand of NW_028234425.1, from coordinate 2,501,498 downwards.
CTAAGAGTAAAAACAACCCAGTAATCATGAGTGTCAAATGCAGGACTAGTTCTTCAAACAATTCCAACTACAATAGACCCAATGCACCGAAATTCACCTAGGCATGTGAGCTTCTGCCATCCACTGCAGGTCCATGTTGCAAGCAAGGATGGGCAAATGTGGGTACGGGGCGGTGGGCATTCTCGTAACGTCTCCGTCCGTCATTAAAATGTCTATTAACAGTTGCAGTGATGTTTCCCACCTCACAGGTTCACCAAACAGCATAAGGGCATCTATTTTTGTTATTGGTGATGGACTTACTGCCTATGAAGAGAAAAAGAGAGTTATGATAAGACAATCTTGAGAGAGAGAGAAAAGGAAGGAGGGATAAGGGGAGATAGAACCAAGGAGGATGAGAGAGATCTTCGATAGGAAGGGTGGGGAATAGTAAGAGAGAAAGAGAAAGAGAG
>NW_028234425.1:2483549-2486049 GCF_977035675.1 Penaeus japonicus | reverse complement strand
TAAATCTAAGCTTGAAAGAGCTGTAATAAAGGAGTAAATTACTTGAAACAAGATTTTAAAGAAAACTTAACAAAGATATTGAATGAAACAGATCAACATTTATGTAACATTTATACAATTAACACGAATATTACGTAACTAAACCGAATAATAAGATACACCAACGATAGAAATATGATAATATCCCAAGTCCCACTGAATGTTAATGTTATGTCTCGAGAGCAACAATTTTCAAGATCTTGCAGACGAATTTTGCTTTTTTCATGGAATTATAATATTTCCGGTGAGGAGGTATTTGGATTTGAGATCTTGTACTTGGTTTGAGTTTTTTGTGATGATATATGATGATTTGTGTGTTAAGAAGGTGTGGAAGTTGTTTTTGTGAGTTGTTCCTAGGTATGAGGCCGGCAGCCGGTCAGCATGCTACGTGAATATTGCTTATGTTGTCTTTCTTTCATGATTAAATTGAAGTTTGACACTGGTTATGATGATAGTCCTTGTGTAGAATAAGACCAGACAGAGATATGGAAAAATAAACGCACTCTAATATATTATACAGAGTCCCTGCTAAGACTTACGTCAATGTGGCCTCTGTTCCTCTGCAAACCTTCACTGGAAAATAAAACTTGTAAATCTTGGCAATTTAAGATCAAAATAGGAACTAGTCCATGCACTCATCTTGTTAGAATAGGAGTGAATGGGGTTTAATAGCCTTATTTTGAATCTAAAGTTCAGATGCTGTGGCTTCGCTGGATGCATTCCTTTTTCAGTCTATTACTAGGTATCCAAACTCTAATTTCAGTTTGTTATAGATATAATGCAGATTTTGCGAGTAATTACTTTGTTTCAGAGTGACTTTTAACATGTTGTAAAAGGGGGCGAACGGAGGGGGGGACACATAGCTGTTAATATTTTGTTTTGCTGAACTTCATACTTCTTCTTCCATAAATTCATAATGTTGATGTTACATTGAGTGTCCAGTATATATTCCTCCTATATACAGACTAATCTGCTGGTATTATTTGTCTAAAAGGTGCCATAGCGTACCGGTATCCCCTCTAAGTCTCACAACGTAATGAAAAAACGAAAAGACAGATTTCCTGCTTTCCAACGACCCTCCCATGTATTACGCCGGCACCAACTTCATAGTCCCAAGGGTTAACAGCTGAAACAGGAGTAGCAGGAAAGTGAATATTTATATTTAGAGAAATCAGTTGTTTCAGTTCAGTGTTTCCACTAGAGGTTTGGTTAAGATGTATCATCTATATTCTCTGCCCAAGTCAGAGCATGTGTTTTTTTTTCTGTGTGTGTGTATGTATATGTGTGTATATATGTATATGTATATATATATATATATTATATATATATTATAATATATATATATATATATATAATATATATTTATATTTGTATATATGTATATATATATATATATATATATATATATATATATATATAATATATATATATATAATATATATATATATATATATATATATAATATATATATATAATATATATATATTTATATATATATATATATATATATATATATATATATATATATATATATATATATATATATATATATATATTATATATATATATATATTTGTATATATTTAGTATATATATATATATATATATATATATATATATATATTATATAATATATTATATATATATATATATTATATATATATATATATATATATATATATATATATATATATATATATATATATATATAATATATATATATATATATATATATATATATATATATAATATATAATATATAATATATATATAATATATGTATATATATATATATATATATATATATATGTATGTATGTATATACATAGTTATATACATAAATATATATTAATATATACAAACTTTTATATACATAACTCAGGAATCTAAAACTTACATTTGGGAAGAAGAAGAAGATTTAGTAAAAATTAGAAATTATTGACTCACGATTAACAATCACCTTAATTTTCAACAGAGTGGATGCTGACCTGTCAACACAGCAAGCATTGATGACTGGTGCATCTTGACATTATATCAAAATATTCTCATTCCACATCAGCTGAAGATATAAGAAAAATGAACGCTGATGCGAACAGTCAGGCCAGTCCAGATGCCAGTGCTGATTCGTCACAAACAGAAGAAAAGTACGTCTATTATTAATTGACCATAATTGTACTCTGTTTTGTGTTTGTTGGTATTAGGGAAATTATTGGAGTATTGAAGTAGTATTTGATGTTAGATTATTGTTATGTTACAAGTGAAAACTAGCAAAATGTAGATATTGTGTTATGCTTGTAATTGTGTGTAGTTAGATATGTTGTCATTAAAGATTTTTTTGCTATGGGTATACCCAAAGTATTTTGATATTTAAGATTGTAGAATAGGACAGTCTTTGTGAAATCTTAAAATATTTCTGTGAAAGTGGAAAGATTATCCTAGAAATAAGGGATTATATTGTAAT
>NW_028234425.1:2468549-2471049 GCF_977035675.1 Penaeus japonicus | reverse complement strand
TATATATATATATACATATATATGTGTGTGTGTGTATGTATGTGTATATATACATACATAAACACACACACACACACACACACACACACACACACACACACACACACATATATATATATATATATATATATATATATATATATATATATATATATATACATATACATATATATATGTATATAGATATTCTGAAAATATTTTGGATGCTTATTTAGATCTTGCAATTCCGCTGTTTCGCCCTATATTTTGATTATTTGTTATTATTATTATTATTGTTATTATTATTATCATATTAGTATTATCATAATTAATACTACTATCAATATCAAAATTATTACTATTATCAGTATCCTAATTAATACTATCATCAATATCACAATTAACACTATCGTCAATATCATCATTATTACCATCATCAATAACATGATTAATAGGCCTACCTGTCTCTCCGTAACATTAGCCACTTTGGGCCCCATGTTTGAGGGCGGGAGGGTCATCGTGTACGTGATTGTGCGGGTTTTTCTTCGCTCGTCTACGCTCCTCCAGGGCTGTGGTACGGCGTCTGGTGGAGGGAGGAAGGGAGGGAGGAAGGAGGGAGGAAGGGAGGGAGATGGAGGGATATGGAGGGGGAGGGAGGGAGGAAGGGAAGGAGGGAGGGGGAGTTAAGGAGGGAGGGAGGGAGGGAGGAGGTGAGGGAGGGAGGGGGAGGGGGAGTTAAGGAGGGAGGGAGAGGGAGGGAGGAAGGGAGAAATGGAGGAAGAAATGAAGGAAGGGATGTATGAAGAAATATGAAGGAAGGAAGGAAAGGAGAGGAAGGGAGAGAGGGAGAAACAGAGAGAGAGAGGGAAAGATGGGGAGAGAAAAAAAGAAAAGTGAGGCCACATGCTGATATACCACACGAGAAGAAAGGCTCGTATGAGTACCGAAACATCATAAAACGATACTTAAATTCTTCGTCTAGTCATCATAAGTCATCATAAAAGAAGACCTACATCCAGGAAGATAAAGCTTCTCATGAAAAAAAAACAATAAAAAAAAAAAAAATAACACTACCCACCTCGCCCCTCACCCCTCCAGGAAAGAAACAAAAATAAATTCCGGATACCGTTATAATAGTGCTAATAATAATAATAATGATAATAATAATAATAATAAAATAATAATAATTTAAATAGAAAAAAAGATAAAAAGAAAAAAAAAAAAAAGAAGAAAAAAAAAAGACTTAACCTAACCATACCATAGGCCTTCTGGTCCGCATAGACTTGGAGCATGAACTCCGGCTGGTCGAACATGAAGGAGAAGACGGCGTCCACGGGGAGGGGGATTGTGGCGTTGAGGAGCAGCTTGCCCTCGTGGTGGCTCTCCAAGGGGCACGAGGCACTCTGGCACACTGGAAAAGGGAGGCGAGAGAGGGGTTGTGTGTGTGTATATATATGTATATATGTATATATGTATATATATTTTTTTTTCTTCTTTTTTCTCTTTTTTCTTTGTCTTTTTTTCCTTTTTTTTTCTTTTTTTATTTTTTTATATTTTTTTCCTTCTTTTTTCTCCTTTTTTTTCTCTTATTCTCTTTTTTTATTCTTTCTCTTTTTTCTATTTCATCTTTTTTCCTTCTTTTTTCTCTTTTTTATTTTTTCTCTCTTTTTCTTTCTTTTTAATATTTTTTCCTTCTTTTTTTCTCTTTTTTTTTCCTCAATTCTCCTTTTACATATTTATTTTGGAGTGTTTGTGTCTTTCTCTATGATGCCCGTGAGATTCGGAATTTAATAATGATTAATAATAATTGGAATGTTAATGGTGAGTGATGAAGCCACTGATGCTGTTGTTACCCTTATCGTGATGGTTATAATGGTGCTCACAATTACAATGATCACGCTTTTTAATATGATGATAACCAATGCTAGATTTACGGGGGGAAGGGGCGGGGGGGGGGGGGGCACACGTACCCCCATAAACCCTGTCAAAGCCTCTTCCCTCCCCCTCCCCACTCCACCTTCCACCTCCCCCCTGCCTTTACCACCCCATATATAAAGACATCTCGAACCGCCAGAGCTGATAATAATAGTGAAGATAATAATAAAGAATATTTATAGTGAATATCTTAATCACGATAATGATATTAATGCTTAATAACGATGATAATCTCCCATCCTTCCTAAACACAGTCCCGTCCCGACACTCACCACTCGCCCTACTTCCGAGCGTCGCCTTAGAGAAACTCCTGACGAGGGGCGACGCTGACGAAGGAGGGGGGGGACTCTCGCTGCTCGGGTACCTCCTCAGGGAAGGATGTGACCCTACGATCTCCATCCTGCTGGGGTAGGATGGACTCTAGGGGGAGAGGGAGAGAGAGAGGGTGGGTGGGGGGTGAGGTGGGTGAGGTGGGTGAGAAGGATGTGTAGAAGAGAGGGTGGTTGGTAGAAGAGAGAGAGGTGGGGGGTGTGAAGGAGGGAGTGAGGGAGGTGAAACGGAGAGGGAAGAAGGGTGGATGGTGAGG
>NW_028234425.1:2461049-2466049 GCF_977035675.1 Penaeus japonicus | reverse complement strand
CTATAACACACTTACATTGAATAGGATTTATATAATTGGCATTGACATTGCAACTACATTTTCAACTATGGTAGATCATTGTGAAGTTAGTGTGAAGTTCGTAAAAAAGAAAGAAAGAAAAAAAAAAAATATATATATATAAAAGTAATACCCAAACATCAATAAAATTTCACCAGTGATATTGCCCTGAGGTGGTTTGGTTGATAGTTAAAAGGCCGTTTGTTGTAAGCAAGGGACTCTCATGAATTTGATTATGATAATGGATACAAACAATTGAGCCCTTTTAAGATATTAGGGTTATAAGAGAATTGTCATTGTCATTGCTTCTTTCTATGATTATGTGGTTAGATTTAGAGAGTCATTGTGTCATTATATTCTTGTGATATCATATCTTTAGATATGTCATCTACAGCTAGAATTATATGATGTAGTTCACTATACATGGATTATGCAATATGTTTTGTGGGAGGTTACCATCACAATAACAGCGGTTGGTTTATTGTGATTTGCTGCATCTACGCACACGCACGCAAACACGTACGAACACACACACACACACTACCCAAGTATCATTTAGGATTCCTAAGAACAAGAAATAAAGTTGATGTCCAACAAAACTGAACGAAGCATCATGGAAAACCAGGATTTACAGTGTACCTTAAATAGCAAATTAATGCATAAAGTAGAGTTAATTGCTGTTTATCAGGAATTCATCAGGGTCCCGATAAAGATATCACATCCAAATGTCATGCACGTATCATACATTGCGGAATTATCCATTATCCTTCACACCTTACCTACATTCGTAACGATGTCTTCTGAATAATTCAAACACAAGTGCCTGAATGAAGTCTCGTACCCACCCGGGCCCACACTTTCTCCTGTAACCAACTATGAGACGATGCCCCTCCCTCTCCATCAGGCTGGTACCCCCGTCCCCCCTCACACCCACCCCTCCACCCGCCCTGGTTCACGTTACCTCTAGTGTTTCCCTTTTCATATACTTCAGTCACTTCATATACACTTCAGAGCTCTGAATTCCAAGTAGCACGGAGGAGAGAGACAGAGAGAGGGGGGGGGGGGGAGATAAAGAGAGAGATAAAGAGAGAGAGAGAGAGAAAGAGAGAGAGAGGGGGGGGAGGGGAGAGATAAAGAGAGAAGGAGAGAGAGAGAAAGAGAGAGAGAGGGGGGGGAGATAAAGAGAGAGAGAGAGGGAGAATGAAAGAGATAGGGAGAGGGTGAGAGAGAGGGAGAGAGAAAGAGAAAGAGAAAGAGAAAGAGAGAGAGAGAGGGGGGGGAGAGATAAAGAGAGAGAGAGAGGTAGAATGAACGATATATATATATATATATATATATATATATATATATATATATAGAGAGAGAGAGAGAGAGAGAGAGAGAGAGAGAGAGAGAGAATGAGAGATAGAGAGAGAGCGAGAGAGACAGAGAGAGGGGGGGGGGGTCCAGACTACACTCGGTTACACTGTAAACAATTACTCACTTAACATAGCTTGGACTGCACAACGACCTTAATTAAGAACGGACATGTACAGTTACCCCAAAGACTTCCTTTATTCCTCGTATTTGTTGATGCTTTATTCAATACCCTTATTTGCATAATGTTGCCTGTCATTGTGTCACTTTTTGAAGCACCTGTGTGTTCCTTGTGTCCCTTTAATCTTGCGAATCAATTCTAAAGTTGCTAAAGTAGGCAGCTGTTAGGATGTAACTATCTTATATTGAAATTATTTCTGTGGATTGATGATATTGATGCTGATAATGATGGATGGTATAAGTTGATAAGATATATCAATATTAATAGAGAACCAGGAACAATGGAAGTTACATATTCAATACGCAATACTGCATGTAGTTATTGGTATCTTAATTACTATCTAGTTACCATTAACAATCGCAACTACGTAATTACTAGTAACAATAGTAGCTATAAAGTTACTAGTAATAATAGTCGAAGAGTTACTAGAACGATGTAACTAACTACATATTTACAAGTAACAATAGTCCAGCATAATTTCTAGTATCAATAGTACAATAATAACTACATCATTAATATTTATAATGGAAATTACATGAATATGAATAACACATAAATCAACACAGGTTTTGATAACAATGGCAACTAAACCACGTTATTATCTAAACAAAACTGATAATCATTTCTCATCCGAAAACCATATCATGAATAACATTCATCCTATCAGAAAGAATAGTTATTATAGCAACCATCATCATCATTATCATTTGCTTCAGGCTGAAAACATAATTATTTTCATAACTGTGTTTTTTTTTTTCCTTTTCTTCTTCTTAATGAACAAACACATATCATCAAAAACAGATTAAAAGAACGACCAGATATAGAAAGTGTAAGCTTGACCCTTCAATACCTATTTTTCTACAAGATGACTTAATTATCTGATAAGATAATGGCCTTTAGACGTGGCAAGAGGCGGACAGCCATATGTATATTAGATGTGTCTGTATGTGTATGGAGGGGTAGGGGGGAGGTCGCTGCGTGGGGTGGGGGGTGGGGGAGGATGGTGTGTGGGTGGGTGGGTGGGTGTGGGTGTGGGTGTGGGTGTGGGTGTGGGTGTGGGTGTGTGTGTGTGTGTGTGTGTGTGTGTGTGTGTGTGTGTGTGTGTGTGTGTGTGTGTGTGTGTGTGTGTGTGTGTGTGTGTGTGTGTGTGTGTGTGATGGTGAATGAGTATGTCTGTGTCTGTGTGAGTGTGTGTATGTGTGTGATGGTGAGTGTGTGTGTGTGTGTGTGTGTTTATGTGTGTCCATACATGTATTCCACACAATAAATACACACTTAAATGTTGTTTTTTTCTTTTTCTTTTTTTTCTCCCACCGACCCACCACCCAAAACCCCAGCGCCACAAACCGAGAACTCAAAATGAGTCCTTATGTTGATATGCAATTACACATGGCTGATACTTCCACCTCTACTTTCAGATTGCGTTATGCTTAAGTCGCGAACAATGGCCAGAAAATAATAATAATGAGATTACTTTGACCAAATAGAATGTAGAATCCCATCTGACGGAAGAAATACAATTGACTCTGACTATTAGAAAAATACGTTTTGTAGGTATCAATATTACTACTAATAATAAAATGATAAACTAGTTGATAAGCGAACCACTGAAGAAAAAGACAGTAAATCTACAGAACCTTGGTGAGAGAATGATCCAGATAATACAGGTATATATATATATATATATATATATATATATATATATATATATATATATATATATATATATATACATTATACACACAAACACACAAACAAACACACACACACACACACACACACACACACACACACATATATATATATATATATATATATATATATATATATATATACATATATGCAATATTCTATTACCTCTACAATCAGCGTGTTCTTTACAAAGTTTTAAATGAGGAAAGTCTAAATTGGGTGATGCTAATTAGAACGGTAGGTATAGTGAAAGGAAAATTAACGAAATAACTAAACTGGGAAGTAACATTTTGAAATTAAGTTCGGCACTGAATTAGCGTCTAGATTTACGTGAGAAAGATCAATAGCGCATTCCCTTATTTGAAACACACACACACACACACACACACACACACACACACACACACACACACACACACACACACACACACACACACACACACACACACACACACATATATATGTATGATGTATATATAAATATATATGTGTATATGTATATGTATATATACATATATATATATATATATATATATATATATATATATATATATATATATATATATATATATATATATATATATGTATGTATGTATGTATATGTATGTATATACATATATGTGTGTGTTTGTGTGTGTGTGTGTGTGCGCGCGCGCGTGTGTGCCTGTGTGCATGCGTACACACACACACGTATACAAACACGCAAACACATAAACATACTTATCAAACACATAAAAATATGCACTACATTCCCATATACACAAACAAACATACACACACAAGCGCACCTAATCCAAAACCCAAACCCAAAACCCAACGTAAACCCAAAAAAAACACAAACTTCAGATACATACGACGAACCAAAATGAAGAGAAATGAATCCTAAAAAAAAATATATATATAACCTAGACATACCGTTTAGCGTGGATAAATGTTGCCGTTGAGGTTAGCTTGACCAGAACGCAGGTCAGAGAGCAGGTCATTCGTCGCATTGCGGTTATGGTTTTGTTTTAAAGCTTCTCTTTCATTATGTTTAGTGTCGTGTGAGTAAGGTGGATTTGGGGGGAAGGGAAGTGATGGCAAAATGTAGGTGTTTTAAATTTTTGAATAAGGTTTGGGGGTTTTGTGGGTTTGTGTGTGTGTGTGTGTGGGTGTGTGTTTGTGTGTGTGTTCGTGTGTATGTGTGTATGTGTGTGTGTTCGTGTGTATGTGTGTGTGTGTGTGTGTGTGTGTGTGTGTGTGTGTGTGTGTGTATGGAATCTTCGCATGATAACTGGGATGTCTGTAATACGAGCTGTATTTACTTTCAACACGTATTTACTTCTCACCCCCTTTTCTATAAACCCCCCCCCCCTCTCCAGTATCCTTTCAGTCTCCCGATAGCCTTACTATTCCATCGGACCCCTCCCCCTCCCCTCCCTGTAGACTATCCCTTCACTCCCTCCCCCCCGGCCCCCTCCATCTCTTCACATCCCTCCTTGCACACTATCCCTCCACCCCCCACCCCACCCCCACACACACCATTCCTTCATAACCCACACAATCCTTCTAACTCCCTCCTCCCCATCCCCACCATCCCTTCATCCCCTCCTCTCCCCACCATCCCTACACCCCCTCCTCTCCCCACCAACCCTTCACCCCCTTTCCCTCCCCATCATCCCTTCACCCCCCTCCTCTCCCCACCATCCCTCCCCCCCCCTCCTCTCCCCACCAACCCTTCACCCCCTTTCCCTCCCCATCATCCCTTCACCCC
>NW_028234425.1:2418549-2451049 GCF_977035675.1 Penaeus japonicus | reverse complement strand
ACCAAGAGATTCGAACTTTTTCGAAAGGTAGAGGTTTATGAGACACCTGTTGTGGCTTTTCGAATGGATTTAATTCATGGCAAAGTTATGCTGGTCATGAGCTGTCCAAAGCCACTTGAAACTTGGTGTGGCTTTTGCTAGAAGGCCTATAACCTCTAGTCCAATCTGATATCAGGTGTCAAGTGATTGCTTTGGCCTCTGCACCTTCTGTGTCCGTGTAAAGGCCAACGATACGTCCGTCGATCTTATTCTGGCGAGATAGAGCTGGGATGGGTTCCTTATAAGGGCGTAAACGGCCAGCGATGTCTACAGGTTCTGTCTTGCCAGCATATAGACAATGTTGGTTTATTGACCATCGCTAGAGTGCTAATGGCAAAGACGAAGCTGATGCGTACATCTGCTCATTTTGGATGGCAGTTGTGGGCTTAAGTCTGCTGTGTTGGAATCATGTTTAATAACTTAGAGGGTTGTTTTATTTCTTCTCTGTTTTGGTTCTATTTGGGACAATTACCTTAAAGTATCGATGTTTCTGTTGAATATGCAATGATATATTTAAATTTGATCATACATTTTATATAGTGTCAATTACAAAAGATTGTTAAAACCATTTTCAAATTTCATCTTTACATATTTGTGAGGATTCCTTTTTCTTTCGATTTGAATGTCTTCATTATGTAATTACGATATCATTATCATATTAAATTATTACTCTGTTATACCTATAATTTCCTTCCTTTTGACATTTTGCTACTCTTGAGTACCATACTTTTCCATAATTCACGAACATAAATAAGACTACATTTACCCTTCAAATTGGCATGATACTTATATGAAACAGACTTTTATTGATATTGTAAGCAGTGATGGCTAAGAATGAACTATTTGATTAATTTATATTGATAATTTTTTTTTACACCACTGAATGATTATTAGCAATTTGTCTCAGAAAAGAAGTATTTGATTACATAAATGAAAATACTCATTTATATTTAGGAAAAGAATACAAAGCAGCAATTCTTTTTACAAAGCAAAATGGCACTCATTTTGGTGAATCGATGTGTGAGGCAGGACATGTGTTTGGAGGCGGCCACCACTGGCTGGGAGAGATAGGGGCAGCCGGTACTTTATTGAGAAGGAGAGTGAGATGAGTTGAAATGAAAAGAAGGAAGATGAGAAGAAAGAATGAATATTGAATAAAGGAGAGAGAGAGTGAGAGAGAGAGTGAGTTTTTTAAATAAAAATAGCATTCACCTCATTATTATTTTTACCTCAAGTGACAAATATAAATAATGGTACAGAACAGAAATGTGAAATATAGTATGTGAAATAGGATGAAGTGAAGTAAAGGAGAGGTTAGAGGAAAGAGCAAAGAGGAAGAGAGAGAAGAATATTGCAGTTATTTTCATTAAAAAAACAACAACAACATTCATCTCATTATTACCTTAACTGCAAGTAAAATAAATGAAATAGATAAACCAAGCAATGGATGCAGTAAAGCAATCTCTGTTGTTTGCACACCTTTTGGAAAAAAAGCCCACAAACCTCGACCACAAATTGAGCTTCAACTGGTCCTTGAGTTGATGATAGATTGAATCGGTTACATGATGGTCTTAACCCATTATGGACGGGGTGTCTAATGACCTAACTTGTTGTCAGGGCGGGTGGTTTACAACACTAGTGGCACCTGCTAAAAATTAGAGGGACAATGCCTATTAGGCCTAGTATACAGGTGTCGATTGGTAATGTGATGTGACATAGGGATCTGCTCACAGTTGGAACCTGCTCACAGTCATGAAGTATTATGGCTGTAACGACCCAAGCTGCAGAGCTACTGGATTCCAAAGTCAGCCTAAACACTTTTGTGATGCATTTATGGAAAAAAAAAATTCTTTAGTCTAGTCTGTGATGTCCAGAGGGCAGAGAAAACATATTTAGCTGGTGCTGCCAGCATCGTAGACTGCCTGTCCTGGGTGCCAGTTAGGTTGTTAGGTGCTCCGTTCACTTTGGGTTAAGAAAAGTATATTGGGGTAGAAGTTGGATGTTAGGGTATTGATATTGGCATAAATGTTAAGGGATTAGATATTAAGGTAACTAGAATATCCAATTGATATTAAAACAAAGTTGGATATGTAAGTGACACCCATCATCCAATGTAGAAGTTAGTTTGTGGTTGCACCCTAGTGGTGATAGAAAGCAAAAGAAATAAAGGTCGAATTAGGGGTTGTTGGGAAATGCAATGGAAATGGACAAAAAAAGTTCAGCAGAAATTGACTGAAATTGAAATTATTAATGGGAATTTTTTGTTGTTGATGAAGTGGAAAATTATTGGAAAGCAGATGGAGTAAGTGTACAACTAATGAGAAGTTGCTACTAATAAATGAAAGGATAAGAGAAAGATAAAAAAAGGATGGGACAACTATTGAATATGTTAATCTTTTAACCTGTGAAAATTGATGTCCTTCTCGGGTGCTTTTCTTATATCTACATTTTCCTCCTTACATAGGAAATACTGGGAAAAGATATTTTTTTTCTCTTACAGGAATCACTAGAGATCACAATTCCATTCTTATACAGGAAATATAGAAGTATATATTTTTTCTTATACATGAATTACTCTACAGTACTAAGAATAGAAATCTGTCTTACCAGAATATAGGAAATACTTGGAAATTGTTGATGTTAAAATAGAAATTCAACAAAAGTTATGTTAATGGTAAAGTTATAATTTATTCTAACCTAATCTAGCCTGATTATTATTATTTATATCTTTGAACTTGCTATGATGTTAGGTGTCAAGTGCTTATGGTATATGCATCTAATATTCTTGCTATTTTTAGTTTTTCTGAACTTTTTGGTTGCTTTAGCCTCTGTCATTACTAAATTACCAAAGTTTCCATCAGAAATGTAAAAGGATAAGATTACAAACCCCAAGTATTTAAAAAGAGAAGTATGGATATATGGCCAAAACTTACATCAAAAGTAGCTTGTCAATAAGTCTTCTCCATTCTCCACTAGACACCAGAAGAGACGTATTGTGTCTGCTCATCTAAAAAGCTAATTAGGGGAGTCACCTGTGGGGAAATTCGTGCTTGTCTCTCTCTCCATGTTGAGATTACCACATCCTGCCAGGGAGGAAGTGAAGTATTTACACTGTAGGATGATAGATTAAGGAGATATATGGAAGAATGAGATTAAAGAATGTAATTGAAGAAAGCAAAACAAAATTAGTTGGTATTATTATTATTATTTTTTTATTTGTCATAGTCCATGCTATTATTGGGTAGAGAGAGAAAGAACTTGGATGTTTTCCTTTATGAAATATTGAAAGGGAAAAGGATAGATGTAATCAGAGAATTTTCTTAGAAATTAGGGAAAGGGAAAGTTACTGAATACTGTAAAAAAATTTAGTGTTCTTTCTTATTTAAAGTGCGTGTTCGATTCATAATTTGTTGTCATCAATGTGTACCGGCAATTCATAAAAAAGTAGATAATTAATTTATTTAATGATTATGTTATGAGATAAAAAAATGCTTCTACATTCCCTGTTTGTTAGACTGATGTGAAATGATTATTGTAAAAAGAGAATGATGTAATCTAACTACATGTAAGATTCATTCTTAAATTTTATCATTTGTATGCTTGCTGTTTGTATACTGTGATTTTTTATTTGTGGTTTGTATGATAAATATTATCAGTGGTAATTTTGACTCAACTTCGAAAACTATATTTAGGTATTGTTTGTTTTTTATATTTATCTTCCATGATATACTGTACATGCCCCTACCTTCTCTATCTGTCACTTAAAACTGTAAGGAAATTTGACAGCTGTAGAACCTATATCTTTTCTCATGCTTTGTAAGTTCAGTAATAGTAAATGTAAGGAAGAAAAAAATAAGAAAAGAAAGGAAATCACACCTTGGCCATGTATGTTGTATGGTTGCAGAAATAAAAGATAATGTAAGAAAAGTTCAGAGAAAATACTGAAAACTTTTTACCCCCCCATTGCAGATGATTGAGGGCTGTGAATAAATACATTGTGCTGCCATGGGAGACGAGCCACCTCCACTGCCACCCAAGATGAGGTCTTCGACAGGTGTGCGCTACACGGAGCAGGACATGGCCAAGGCCTTGGAGGAGGAGAACAAGGAGTACGAGAGGATCCGGAGGGAGCTTGGGCGCTCTCACTCTCAGAGGCAAGCCCCGCTTAGGGAGAATGGACTCCAAGGTGAGTGTGGAAGCCTGAGGACGTAGTAGGGTAAATAGGTAAATAGGCTGGAGAAATACTAGAATCTCATGTATTGTGTTGTGTTGCTAATCATTAGTTGCTCTTAAAAAAAAAGAAAGTTTATAACGTTTTTCCCTCCAATCAGCTTAAAAAATATTTTTTTTTGCAGATGTACCGAGGTCTCAGACTCCTACTGAAAGGCACAGCAGACCAGTAGAAGTTAAGCCAAGGCCTCGACCAGTCAACAAGCCGGCCCAGCCTACACCTAAGCCACGCACCATTAGCCTCACTCACAACGCTCCTAAAGCACCCGTCAAGTCAAGATCTGCCTCGCATTCCATGTATAGCCATTCACTCATTGCTGCAGAGTCAGATTCTATCAGTAACAGTAGGGCTTCCCCGACCAGCACAATTGCAGAAAGCAGTGATGATCAGCAAGACCTGATATCTTTCAACAGCCCTGAGAAACCAAAGAACGACATCCTGGAGTATCTCCATACCGTTAATGCAAATCAGAAATCAGTGGTACCTGTGTCTACCTCTCAGGGAACATACAGAGTGCACAGCATAAGTAGACAATCATACAGCTCTCACCATTCAGCTTCCGTGGGACCAACAGCAAGTCTACCAACATATCAAGGTTCCATGACCCCATTGTTTTCCGGCTCCCAGTGTCCGGCAATCACGCAGAATGGAACGTCATATCCCAACTACAGCCCGACATCCACAGGAGCCACCTATAGACCAACGTTACCTGCAGTGCAACCTACAAGTAGTAACCTTATCCTCAACTACCCCAGTAGCCTTGGACAGTTAGTACCAGTGATGCCGCCCTTGCCCCAAAGATGCCCAGTGGTTGACTTTCACAATGTAGGAAATATGTTTAACCAGCTGTCAATACCTACGGGTGCGAAAGGCTCCCCAGTGGGGACGCCAACCACTGGGGGGGTAACACTACCGGACCCGGCAATAAGTGCCTCCAGTGCTGGAAGAACTGCCAGTGCATCCAACAGTGATGATCTCATTGACTTGGGGAAGGGTGGGGGTTTAACGGATAGTGTAGATGCCTTAGAAACAAAAACCAGTGTCTTAGATGTGTTCGATCCCATTATGCTTAAAGCCAAAGAAGAGTTGAAGAGAAAAAACACTTCTGCTTCCACTAGTGTAAGTAGCAGAGAGCCCCACTCAGACCCCTCCTGCGTTCCCATCAGCGATGAGGCCCAGGAACTACTCCGCTACAAGTCCTCCAAGAGGCTCAACGACGACGAGATGAGCTACTATGAGCAGGTGGACCCATTCGAGTACATGCACCCCGGGGCGAGCAGCACGAGGTCCGACCCCGTCTATGACATCTACTATGGCCTCGTCAGTCCTGGTGCCGTCGGGGGAGAAACATTTGACATCCCTCCTCCTCTTCCGCCACGCTCGTCTGTCAAGGAGCCTGAGGTGGAACTGCGGAAGAGCGTACACAGTCCTCGTGCTGGAAAGAAGGTAATGGAAAATGTAAGTAGATAATGTTTACAGTATTATTTTGACCTCTCCTTGACGGATGCATTTGGGGTTGGATTACTTTTGTACTGCATTATTCCTTTTATTGAAATTATAAGTTAATTATTCCTTCATTTATGGTACCATATTCTACCAAATGTCATACTGAATCACTTTGGTAAGATCTCATATATAGGCTCATATTTCATCAATAAATCTAGAAAATAACATAAAACACATGCATCTGAAAATGCCCAACCCAGGCTGAACATCTGAACATGTTACTTCGACTGTTTATTGAAATGATAACTTCAATAATTGATGCCATTGGGATTGTTGTGAATTTTTATGTTATCATCATCATCATCATCATCATCAGTCATCAATGTATTGTTATTGTAATGTTCATCATCAGTTTTCCTCTAATATAAATATTGTTAATGATTAAATTTGTAATAGTGACAAACTTTAAACAATAGGTAATGCTTAAATGATGATGATGGTAATGATGATGATCATGATGACCGGTTCTTTGATTAAGGAGAAATAAAACTGCATTGTATAACCATGGAGGTCATTACAAGGAATCAGTACTTCTTGAGAAATGAAACAAGATTACTGTGGCAGATTCAGTACAAGGGAATACCTAATATGGATGCATGGAATAGTATAGAAAGAGGAAATGAAACTGCCATAATAATGGAATGAAAAGCAGGGATTTCCTTTGTAAAGAGCCTGTACTTCGTTTCACTTAGCGTGAGATCGTTGAGTAGTCATGCTACTAATATGTCTATGGTGGTGGCAGTATAAAGGGCTGCTTTTATGGACTCTCTCTGATGTTATGTGGTGTGTATGCCGAGGAGCTAAGGGGGTTTACAGGTAGAGGCTGGTTTTGTGTGAGTGATCAAATGAAAGAAAGAAAGAAAGAAAAAGAGAGATTTGGATTTTTTTTCTGTGATTTTTATAGTGATTTTAATTGATTGACATTAGTGATTTTTATTGATATGAAATCTTTAGTAGCCTCTGAAGCTAGCTTTGCATTAAGATAGAGATGACTTTCTTGCAATTACCTTTGTTTATTTTTATTGTACAACTTTTTCTTGATCTGATGATGCAATCTTATCATGTGGTTTCAACTCTTTATCAGTGTTTGTATCCTCCCTAATATTTACCTGGGAGGCGGATATTTGATAGCATTGATATGATAAAGGGTTGGTTAGCTATCAAAACTTGGTAATTGTCTTATTTGAATAATGAAAATAATACATTGGAATAAGAATCCCTTTTCTCACTCTGAGCTTGATGCTGGTCTCTGCAGCACGTCTCTTTTGCGGTTGTCGGTGTTTGTTGCTCTTTCTGTAGTATTAGTTCTTAGAAAATTCTCATCATGGTCCAAGTAGAAAAAGCAAAAGAGGTTGATGGCAACCCAACAAAACCTCCACGGCAGTCAAGGAAATCCAAGAAGACAACGACAAGCACATTTTACACCCAAGACTGGGGCTCCCTGATAGACAGTGCACAGGGAGCACAAGTCTCTGAGGGCACAGTGGCTCAGGAAACAATGGAACACCAACAGGGGAATTCAACGTTAAGTGAAAGTGACGGTGGGACCTGCCTCGAGTCAGAGCAAGGGAAGAGCGAGAGAGAGGAGACTGAAGATACGAGTTTTGAGATACTGACGCGGAAATCGGAGAGCCACTGGTACATGATATACTATGACGAGAGTTTTAACATCAGCACTGACGACGAGGATGATGATGATAAGTGTGCTGACAGTCATATGAATAACCAGCTGTACAGCTATGATGAAGTGGAGGATTACGGAGTGGGGGAGAATATAGATGAAGTGGATAACAGTTCAGTGGCAAGAGCCCGTCCTCCTTTTGTGTTCACAATCCCGGTCTTTAAAGGTAGGAAAGACAATGTAAAAGAAGAAGTCAAGAAAAATAACTATGAAGAGGAAGATTTGGAAGGCATTGAGGATGAAGAAGCCATGAGAGAAAAAAAGAAAGCCTTTTATGAGCTGCTTGAGGTAGGAGACGCATTGCCAAATCCGAGTTGCCGTTATCTAATCTGATTCACAACACAATAGTTATCAGCTTTTGTATATGAGGAGTTTAGGATGGAAGATTAGATTTGATGTGCAAATGATATTATTGATTCAATGTCAAGTTATTATATTTAGTCATCTTTTGGTAGCCTGACTTCTATTTGCTAAAAATGATTGCCATCATCTGTTTAATTTCTATTCTTTTTAAATGAAAAGTCAAGAAAAAAAAAAGAAAAGAAACAGTAATAGGAAGAGAAAGAAGAAAAGGAAGAAGGTTCCATAGACTTGGTATTAGAAAAATTTGTATTGTAATAATCCTCAGCAGATTTTTTAGCAATGTTGGAATCAGAAAGAGAAATTTAAAAAATGCATATGCATGCTTCAGAAACAGCCCTGTATGAGGAAAGTTTTGAAAGTAACTGCAAGTGATTATGCATAATTCTTCCACTATGTTTATGAATTTTTGGCTTCTAATATACATGACTTTAGTATTGGATAATATTATGTGATATGTAAGGGACTTTAGGTTCAGGGGGATGGTCAAAGAAATAGTTACTGTACAAAGTTTTTCAAATGTGTACATGTTCATACTCATTGAACTTATGTTGCTAAGAAGGTGTAGAAGGAGTAGAAGGAGGAGGAGGAGTAGAAGGAGTAAGAGTAGTAAGAGTAGAAGGAGTAGGAGTAGGAGTAGGAATAGTAAGAGTAGAAGGAGGAGTAGAAGGAGTAGGAGTAGTAAGAGTAGAAGGAGGAGTAGGAATAGTAAGAGTAGAAGGAGGAGTAGAAGGAGTAGGAGTAGTAAGAGTAGAAGGAGGAGTAGGAGTAGTAAGAGTAGAAGGAGTAGGAGTAGTAAGAGTAGAAGGAGGATTAGGAGTAGTAAGAGTAAAAGGAGGAGTAGGAGTAGTAAGAGTAGAAGGAGGATTAGGAGTAGTAAGAGTAGAAGGAGGAGTAGGAATAGTAAGAGTAGAAGGAGGAGTAGAAGGAGTAGGAGTAGTAAGAGTAAAAGGAGGAGTAGGAGTAGTAAGAGTAGGAGGAGTAGGAGTAGTAAGAGTAGAAGGAGGAGTAGAAGGAGTAGGAGTAGTAAGAGTAGAAGGAGGAGTAGAAGGAGTAAGAGTAGGAGTAGTAAGAGTAGAAGGAGGAGTAGGAGTAGTAAGAGTAGAAGGAGTAGGAGTAGTAAGAGTAGGAGTAGTAAGAGTAGAGGGAGGAGTAGGAGTAGTAAGAGTAGAAGAAGGAGTAGGAGTAGTAAGAGTAGAAGGAGTAGGAGTAGTAAGAGTAGAAGGAGGAGTAGGAGTAGTAAGAGTAGAAGGAGGAGTAGGAGTAGTAAGAGTAAAAAGAGAAGTAGAAGGAGTAGGAGTAGAAGGAGTAGGAGTAATAAGAGTAGAAGGAGGAGTAGGAGTAGTAAGAGTAGAAGGAGTAGGAGTAGTAAGAGTAGAAGGAGGAGTAGGAGTTGTAAGAGTAGAAGGAGGAGTAGGAGTAGTAAGAGTAGAAGGAGGAGTAGGAGTAGTAAGAGTAAAAAGAGAAGTAGAAGGAGTAGGAGTAGAAGGAGTAGGAGTAATAAGAGTAGAAGGAGTAGGAGTAATAAGAGTAGAAGGAGGAGTAGGAGTAGTAAGAGTAGAAGGAGGAGTAGGAGTAGTAAGAGTAGAAGAAGGAGTAGTAGTAAGAGTAGAAGGAGTAGTAAGAGTAGAAGGAGAAGTTGAAGGAGTAGGAGTAGAAGGAGTAGAAGGAGGAAGAGAAAGGGGAGAAAGGGGAAGAGAAGAAGGAGGAGGAAGAGAAGGAGGAGGAAGAGAAGGAGGATTGTTTTGGTTAAGATACTGAACGTCATCATTATTGTGATTTGGCCACCTCTACAATAATGTACCTCATGTAGTCCCTCTCAGAACAATAATTTCATCTGTAATCCTAAGAGCTTTACGTATCTTGTGTTATCTCTTTTCCTCTTAGCTTTAATTATCATGCATTATTCTTCTGTGAATTGCCCTTTGTCAATTTTGTCATATCTTTCTTGATGTACCCAACTAATCTCCTTCAATATTCCTAAATAATTTCACTTTATTTATTAATATTAGATATTTTTAAATTATAACTCTCCTTAGGTCTGCCACTACCTGTATCTGTATATACATATCTGTATTTATATCATTATCTATTTGGTACCCAAGGATGTATCTATATGTATTGGTTTTGATATTAGGATATGTCTTTACATATCTGTGAGCAGTTCTGGTTTGGTATGGTAGAATCTGAAGGCCATAGCTTGCATAAAAGAGAACAGATACTAAGCCTTTTTAAACCATGATATTCATTGTGGCAATATGCACACACATGTACACTCACAGTCTTGTACTTTCATACATACACACATGTACATTGATGCTCACATATGCATGCACATGCACATGCACACACAAATATTTGTATTTGCACAAGTACGTGCATGTACTTTTACTCATATGCACATGCACACGCACGCACGCGCACGCGCACGCGCACACGCACACGCACGCGCACGCGCACACGCACACGCACACGCACACGCACACGCACACGCACATGCACACTCACATGCACATGCACTCATACACAGAAAGCTTCTTGCACACATATGGAGTTCAAACATAGATTGAGTTTAAATAATTTTGGTTAATTAATGCTTATCCCAATATATTTATTGGAAAATAAAATCAGACCCTTAAGAAGTCCTTTTTTCTTTCCATTCTCAGAAACGATCTGGCGTCGTACTGGATGGAAAGTCGAGCACACGTCAGATTCGGCTCCTCAAGATTCCGGCCCTCAGTGCCGATGACGAGGCAAGAGCCTTTTGGGACTGCATCAAGAAGCGCAGAGGTGAGGATCTTAAGGCGGCTCACTTTCTCTTCCAATTTTTATTGTTTTTTTTTTTGTTTTGTTTAAATTGACAGTGTATTTATCTTCAGCAAATAGCTCTAGGATTTTGTTGTTGTTTTCAAATCTTTTTTAATTATACTGTAGAAATGATATTTTCTTGCTATTATGGAATTGGCAGTAGTAATAATGTTTTATATCCGTGAAAACAAACACTCGTATTTATAGCTACTACACAGTTATGATGATATTCATATAAATTACAATATAGAATCGTTTATCATTTTAATTCCTTCCATATTTTTCTCTCTCTCACAATTATCTTAGGGGAGTACACCTGGGACGACCACATCGGCAACCCAGGGCTCCTACACAGTGCGTGCCTCGAGGGAACGGTGGACCCTGGGCTGAGCGTCAAGCTGTCGGTGCACTATGATGAGAGGGAGCCCTTGGCCTTCACGTGTAATTGTGAGTCTGTCATTTTCTCCTCGTATTTTCAGCGTTATTTTGATGATTATGATCTTTATTGTTTTTTTGTTTTGGTATTTTATTCTTACCTTGTTTTTACTTGTTTACATTGTTTTAGTTACGCTTGAGATTGAAAAGATTGGATTTTTTTTGTGTGAATCCTTGTCCTTAT
The DNA here is from genome assembly GCF_977035675.1 of Penaeus japonicus. Lineage (NCBI taxonomy): Eukaryota > Metazoa > Arthropoda > Malacostraca > Decapoda > Penaeidae > Penaeus > Penaeus japonicus. The sequence goes on along the minus strand of NW_028234425.1, from coordinate 2,439,805 downwards.
TTTTTGTTCATATAATTTTTAAGAATAGTTGGTATTAGTATTTGAAGAAATTCTGATTTTTTTTTTTTAAGAGGACTGTTTTCTTTAGAAAAGGGATAATGGTATACCCTTCGTACTTTCATATTCTGACTACGTCCATTATTAAAAAAGAAGAAAAAAAGATGTATATATAAATATATATATATAATATATATATATATATATATATATATATATATATATATATATATATATATACATATATTTATATAAAATTATATATATATGTATTTATGTGTGTGGTCAGATTCTTTCCCATGATTTTCTCATTAATTTTTTGAATTCCATAACCAAAATCTAAACTAAATAGTGTAGACATCCCTCTCATTTTATGTGTATAAATGTGATATGTGTATTAAATGATTGTGCAATGTAATATAAAATGTTGGAATGTATCAAGTGTCACAAATTTGCTCTGTTTTTGGGAGTCGATTAAAAGATGTTTTGTTGAGTCTCTGTAGTTTAATGTGTGTGCTTTACATTTCATTGTTTCATTGTTATTATTATGATTGGTGTTATTATTATTCTATTTTTGTTATTATTATTTTATTGTCATTATCATTATCATCACCATTTTTTTTTATTGTTACTGTTATTATTATTATTGATAATATTAATGTTATTATTGTTATGATTATTATAATTATTATAATTTTAATAATCATTATTATTATCATTATCATTATTATTATTATTATTATTATTATTATTATTATTATTATTATTATTATTGTTATTATAATAATGATTATTATAACTATTATTATTGTTATTGTTGTTATTGTTTACTTATTTTTGTTATGTTATTATCATTATTTTATTATCATCATCATCATTCTTTAAGTTATTGCAATTATTATTACTGTTATTATTATTACTACTATAATTATTAATGTTGTTATTATTGTTTTTTGATTGTTATCATTGATTTATTATTCTTGATTATGTAAAGTTGAATTTTATTTTTTCTCAGTGGATTCAAGTGTAGAGCACGTTGTGATGCACACAGTGTGTACCCTAGAGTTGCCAGGAGAATCGGCAGACTACATGCTGAAGGTAATATAAAGAATGATTTTTAGAAGGAAAAAATGGATTTTGTCATTTATCTGAAGTAATGAGGATATTAGGTTCTAAACGAGAGACCCAGTTAGTCTGTAGAGAATTGACGTAGTCTTTAACTGGAGTGTGTAATGTAATTCACTATAGATACTGTACACAGTTCTCGGCGAAAATCCCGGAGAGTAGACACCTTGTCGTAGCATACACAGATTGCATTCGGGTCACATCACCCTCTGAAAGCGCGGGTCGCTTGCTTCTCACAGGTCCGAGGGGTGGATGACTACCTGTCAGGGGAAACTGTCCTAGGAGAGTATGAATATGTACATAACTGTATAAAGTATGACCAAGACGTGGCCTTCACCCTTATGCATGCTGACTCGGTCAGACACTCTTACCAACGCACCGTAAGTCACCTCGAAGTTGTCTTACTTCATGATAAAACTATGATAGATATATATGAAATGTTTATATGATGATATTTAAAAAAAAAAAGAAAACTGAAAAGATGTTATTTTACTCCATATTGATGATAGATTTCATTGTTATATACTTTTTTAAAAGGATATTTAAGAAATAAAAATGTAAGATATCAGTTTCACAAAGACAAACAAACACCCCCAAAAAAGAAAGAAAATCCTAAGAGATTTCAGAGAAAAAAAAAGAAGTTATTAAGCCCCTCCAAAATCACCCTTTGCACACAACAGCAAGAGGATGACATCGCTGTGTTAGATGTACGAGTCGAAGACTTAATGTCTGCTGGATCTGGGGAGGTAGTGCACCACGAGTCCCTGATCATTGTTGTGGGTAGGTATTTTATGCGCTTTTTAGTGATCTTTTCTTTATCTTGGGCCCCCCATCTTTTTTTGCTTGTTAAATTGCACTGTTGATTTTTATTTTTTCTTATTTTTTGAAGTTTTGTAGCTGCTACTTATTGTAATTGTCTTTTTTATTACTTTTTGTAGTTTTTATTTTGCTGATTTACCATCATTAGCTTTGGCTTTAAAGTAGTTTAGTCTTTATTTGCTGTATGGTCAGAAATGAATTGAAGTATGGTAACAATGTTATGGTGTCTGTCAAAGCTAAATCACTGTTATTGATATATAATAGACAGATATTTCTCTCATATGACACTTGGGCCAGGGAGCATTCTAGTAATTTGATTCACCTTCATCTTACCGTAAGCTTTGCCAAAATACAATATCGTCTCTTCGCTCTTCAGAAACCTTCGAGACGGAGCTCACTCGGCTCCAGAATTCAGGCTTCCTCTTGGTGGATGGAATGCCACTGCAGGACCTGCCGTCTCCCATGAGGTCTCGTAGGCTGCGACAGGTGTGTGGTTATTGATCATCGCATTTTTTATTTTGAGGCTGTCCTTGAGAATTTTTGTGACTTTCAACATCCCTTTAATATACATCAAAGGAGAGTTCTGAAGTATGTTTTCTAATGACATTTCTAAATGGCGTGACAGGTGGTGAAACAGATGTGTGCTATCCTGGGGAACCTGGAGACAACAGAAGTGTCTGAATCTATAAATAACTTGGTATCTACCTGTAGAATCATCCAGCAGAGTCAGGTAAGTGTTTAGTTTGTTTTTATTTAAGAAAAGATAAATAAGTGAGGCTTTATCTCTAGATATGTTAACCCAAAGGGGAATAATTGGAGCCCACTATCATGGTTGGCTTCATGAGATTTGAAGTAGATTTGATGTTTTATTTCTTCCTTGTGTTTGATTCTTGATAAGCTAAATATTTGCCTTTGGAAGGCTGTAGCTCGAGAATTTGTGCAGTTAGAGTCGTAGAATTCCACTCCTTTAGTGTGTGCAAAACAGAGAGCAGTCCTCCGTTGTCATGGCATGTATACCTGCCATACATCATCACTGGGTTAATGAAGAGTCGGATTATATTGACTTCATTAATGTGAGAATTTGAAGTATGATATTTCAGATATTCTTTGTAAATGTTTTTTTGTTTTATTTTGACTTCTGTTCCATTTGATTGCATAATGAATAAGGAATGATAATCTAATGAATTAAAAAAATGAAATAGAAAATTTGATAAATATTTTAGAAGCAAGTGATGTAAATGTTAAATTTTGAATGAGCCAGGCACTACTTTTAAAATGCAACGGAAACTTTAAACTGTGTGTACTCTTGACTGGCCCGTAAGTTATGTGCATGTGATAAGATGTGGAGTATATGTAGAGTAGAAGACTAGTTTAGTGATATGCTTAATCTTGTGTTTTAAATTGTACAGATATGTATCAGTAGAATAATCTGAAAATTTGAACTAGAACTGAAGAAACCTTAGGAAAGGTATTTAAGTAAAGGAAGAGTTACAGTGATGTCATTTATGGTCATAAAGCATCACAGTTGTATAGAAAGTGACTTTATAGTTACACAGTATAAAGCTGATAGAAAGAGAGGTGACGGAAATAGACTTGATGAAAATTGAAACATTGTTGTAAGTTTCAGCTTCTTTAAAAGAAAAATAAGTTGATGTGGCAAGCTTTATTATATAAAGCTGAAGTTAGACAGGTTCTTGATTTTTATTTAAATTAATCTTCTACTTGTGAATTAATTCTGGTATCTTGTAAAATTAATGAAGAAATATGGACCAAATTCTTTATATTTGATGAAAAAAAGAATCTGGATAAAGTGAACATAGTAAAAATAAGTTAGGTCATACATAGTAGTATAGCCAGGGTAAAGCAAGACATAAAGTATCTTCGTTCTTTCTTCATTAATGCTACTTGTGTGTTCTTCAAAGCTCTTTGCAATAGTATTATAGTGTACTTTATTTTCCTTGAACAATGTATATGTGTATATGTATATATGTATATGTATATGTATATGCATATGTATATGTATATGTATATGTATATGTATATGTATATGTATATTTGTATATGTATATTTGTATATATATATATATATATATATATATATATATATATATTTATATGTATATATCCATGTGTATATGTATATGTATATATATGTATACGTATATATATATATGTATATGTATATATATGTTTATATGTATATATATATATGCATTTATATGTGTATATGTATATATATATGTATATATGTATATGTATATATATGTGTATATATGTATATGTATATATGTATATATGTATATGTATATGTATATATATGTGTATATATGTATATATATATATACATGTGTACATATATAGGTATATATGTATATGTATATATATAGGTATATATGTATATGTATATGTATATATATGGGTATATATGTATATGTATATATATATATATGTATATGTATATATATATATATGTATATATATGTATATATGTACGTATATATATGTATAATATTATATGTATATATATATGTATGTATATTATATATGTATATGTATATATATAAATGTATGTATATATGTATATATATATGTATGTATATATGTATATTATATATGTATATGTATATATATAAATGTATGTATATATATATATATTATTATATATATATGTATAATGTATATATATATGTATATATATGTATATATTATGTATGTATATATTATGTATATATATATATATATGTATATATATATGTTATATATATTATATGTATATATGTATATATATATTATATATATATATATGTATATATGTATATATATATGTATATATGTATATGTATATATATATATATATATATTAATATATATATATATATATATATATATATGTATATCATATATATATATATAGATATATAGATATATATATGTATACATATATATCTATATCTTTATATATATATAGATATATAGATATATATGTATACATATATATCTATATTATATATATATATATATATATATATATATATATTATATATATATATATATATATATATATATATATTATTATATATAATTATAATATATATATGTATATAGATATGTAGATAGATAGATAGATAGATAGATAGATAGATAGATAGATAGATAGATAGATAGATAGATAGATAGATACAATATGTATATATATATATATATATATATATATATATATATATAAATATAAATATATATATGAATATATATATATAAATATATATATATACTTATTTATTCATTTATATGTGTATATATAGTTTATATCTGATAAGAACTTGTATGTATGTCTATAATATACTCATACATATATATTTTTCACGTCTACGTGTTGAACTAATTATCTCCACTGTATCTATGTTGTTATTTAGATATATGTCATATGCCAAAAGATGTTTAAGTACACTTGAATTGCCAACCAAGACCTTCTTGATACAATCACAGATTATTCTTAAAAGACGGAATGTAGTTCAGTGAATAAGAAAACAAGCCAAGTGATGGAACAGATTATCACACTGTTAAAGTTATGAATCGATAAGAAAGGGTTGAGATAATTTTCCAAATAAGAAGGGTAGGGGGAGGTTCAGGAGGCCAGTGTTCATCACCAGTGCAACTCGAGAACTGAGCTGAGTTAACGTTTACATTCTAGCCCAGAGGCGCCGGGGAGCTCCAGAAAGTCAGTCGCCTCTTCGTCAAGGGGGTTCTTAGCATGAATGATGGTGGCATTGTCTGTCTGAACACTTGCGATCTGGTCTCGCCCAGGGATCAATTAACGCTTATTTTGAATGATTGTTGCGTTCCTCTTTATTATTTTTTTTTATTATTATTTTTTTTTTTGTCTAAACCTTTGTAACTTTTAGTGACTAATTTTACTAACAGAAAAATATGAGAAGTTTAAGAATCAAGGTAACAGCATATTATGAGAATATTTCGCTACAAGATAATAACTTGCTTCCCAATGTAAACAGTTATATAACCTGTCTGAGCATATCTGAGATTTGGCATGAACCTTTGCTTTCAACAGTTACTCACAGTTATAACAAAAAATGTGTTGAAAATCACAGGAATTGTATGGAATAACTAGACTGTATTATGAATTTAGATATGATAAGTCATATTTGAATCCAGCTTTTTTTTGTGTTTGCAGTACTGATTCCATAAATAACTTGGTTAATTTTGACCTGTGCTTTTTACTTGAGATAGAAAACAGAGCTACCACACAAGACATAAGTAGCTAGTTATTTGAGCAGTCTGGATGTATAAGCATTCGAGGCTTTATTTGAAACTGATGATTGTTTATTTAGCCAAAAAGTATTTACAAAACAGATGATTTGATAAGCAAAGTGCAATAATGAAATATTGGCTGAGGCCTCTAAGAGGTGCCACTCCAATATTTAATTCATAGGATAACATTATAAGATAAGATATAAAAATGGAGAACAGATTTCACAAAAAAGGAAAGTAAACATGAAAGTAAACATGAAGTTATTAAAGAGAGAAAAGAAGTGAGGAACTACCCAAGGAACTCAAGGAGGTTGATCACTTACCATTGATTATTAAAAAAGAGCATGTTGTAATGGATAGAAGTATTTGAAACCTAAGACTTGGAGATCTTGGATGAAATTTGCAACAGTGGTAAAACATATGTGATGGTTGAGTTGAAGTCTTGTTGAAGTAATAAATGGTAGATTTATTGCAAAGGAGGCAAGACTAGTATTTTACAAATTGGCTATGATTATTAAAGGTTTAACAACACTTTTTGTCTTAAATTAGATGAGAATTCGATGTGGCATGTAGTTAATAGTAGCAAAACTTTTGGTATGATTAGTGGTGCAGATTTGTCTAAACTTCACATCAGCCAGATTATTTGCTTTGAAAAAACAAGGATTCCATATTTTGATTTTTGTAATTTAAGGTAGGTTCCCATTTGTTTCTAGTGAGGAGGATATTCCACAGGGTTAAATATACACTTGAAAAGCGTAATGGTATGATATTATATCCATGTTGATTGCTTCAGGAATGTGTGGGTCATTCAACTTAAGAAATGTTGATTCAGAACTGTTTTTTGTTTTGTCTAAAAACAGGAAGAATTACATTGAATTTTATGTGAAATGATTTTTTTTATGAATATATATATATATATATATATATATTGATATTTATATTCATATATATACATACATACACACATATACAAAAAAATATACATTTTTTGGTCTGAATTCACAAAAACGAAATTAATGCAGATGTAAAACAAATAAGAACAATTGGTTTGTATTTCTGAACTTGGCCACTCTTTTTGACAGTTGTGTCCATGTAACTTAAAAAAGTTTGTGAAACTGAACTAAAACTATGCCTAAGGAAAATGCATCATATAAGCTTTAAAAGTGATTAACCTAATGACCTGATAGAGAGACATTGAAACAATGCTGGTCCCTCGAACTAGTTTGTGGAGGTAAGTGATAGCTTGACTGAGTTGAGAGCTAGATCAATTGTAGCTATTCTTATTTTGAAAAGTGTGTTCAACATGATGAGAATTAGTGAGATGATAACTTGAACTACTATGAATGTTTGAGCATTATGAATAATAGATTGAATACAAAACTTCTGATGGCCTTTTGAATTTATATAGACTTATCGTAGTTGATGTCATCTTCTTGAAGTTTGATTACTTTTAGTTTTAAATAGATATGAAACATTATAAAAAGTGAGAGGAGGGATTTTTGTGTTAAATATCTCAAGGTATTAACAGTTAAAATGCAAATACAATTGAAACTGTGATATCGCAACTCTAATACGCTGTAATGGCATTCAGGGCATCTTGGACGGAGAGGAGGACATCCCGGGGCAGCGCATCCTGTCAACGGGCTCGCATGACTCCTCCAATCCAGAAGATCTGAAGCATCTCCTGCTGGATGCACTTAGTCGATTAGCTGGTGCTGTTAACAATTTTCTGGTCATGTATGCCAAAGCATTTAGGGTGGACTTCACTGTGGATCGCACGGTGGATGCTACAAAAGGTAGGGGAGAAAACAGGGTTTCAGTTTATTTGTTGTTTACAAGCATGTGTATTGATATGATTTAATTAGAAGATATTATGCCTAATACCACCCATGCAATTTGAATCATTACGTTATCACAAACTCTTATAGAACCTTGTGACATAAGAGAAGTGCGAGAGAAGGTGTCAATGAAGGTCCAGGGTCTGCACCGCCTCGAGCTGGAATGGAAGTACGATGAGTATTTCGTGGAAGTCCAGCTGTTCCATGGGTCGCGCTGCATCGGTCAGCCTGTGCACTCGCTCAACAAGAAGATCACAGATGACCCCAAGTTCTACCCTAAGGTCGTCTTCAATAAGTGGTGAGTGAAGTAGATACTTGTAATTTATTTATCTATTTAGATGCAAACAATTTTCTTTGCTGTACTTGTAATTTTTTTCAATATAATAAGTAACCTGCATATTGATGTAGAACTGAACTGTCATTATTACTAGCCTTACATATTTAAAAAAGAAAAGATAACAAAGTTGGGAAACTGTCTTCATTAATATTATCAACATTTTTTGTTAGATAATACTATCATCTATGTAATTATTACTCGTTATTAGTCTTTATAGAAACCTCTCTCCAACTTGAACCAGCATTCTGATTCCACAACTCCCACACCCCCAGGTTAGACTTAGGTGCCCGCATCAACACACTGCCAAAGGAGAGCAGACTAGTCCTCACAGTATTTGGTCTGAAGATCATCGAGGCGGAGAACAAGAACGAGCAGCCGCAGTACATTAGGGAGGAACTGGGGTGGGCGGCCTTGCAGTGCTTCTCCTATGAAGGGTAAGAGGGTTTGGCTATGATTTGGTTCTAGGTTTATATGTTTGGTAGTTGTGTTATTACAGTTAAGTCAATGAGATGAAAAAATATATGTTTCAAGCACAGAAGTGACGTGGTAAGAGGAACGAGTTGTGAGAAAAATTACACATCAGAGTTCAATTGTAAATGAGATCTTTCCCTTCAAGCAGGAAATTAACTCAAGGGTCACATCTGCTAACCCTGTGGCCCATGGTGAGCGACAAGCGCCTTGGTCCAGCTCCTTACTCCTCTGATCATCCAAGAGTTCACGGCTGCCCTGTCCTCTGTGAGTGGATGTCCGAGTTTTCGTGCTTATCAAACGCGGTCTTAGATTTTCTAGTTTAGGTGATGGGATCATGGAAAATTGGCATGGTTATATATGTATGGATGTAATTTTTATTTTATTTCATTTCATGGATATTTTGCAATTATTTTTCACCTTTAAGATGGCATGCAGAAGGGAGCCTTTAAAACTGTTAATCTGGGTTTATTGTCATCTTTTTATGGAATCACTAATTTTTTTTTTCTCTTACAGCGGTTGAACTAAAGGACTTTGGTGGCGAGGTTTACTTCCCCAGAATAGAAGTTCCACCCCCAACCAAGCTGGAGTTTTCATCCCTTGATCTGAATACTCAGCAACAACTCTCAGATATCATTGAAAGAGATATATTTATCTTTAATAAGTATGTATTTTACAGTTTTCATTAGGTTGACAGAAAAGCTAGATAGTTACCTAATAGTTACTGTGGCCATTGTGGAATCCATTCTGTTTGGAAAATTATGATATAGATATTATTTTTTCCAATCTTGATCATGTCTCCATTTATTTTTGTATAAATGTGGAAGAAGGCCTTTTTATACATGTCAATTAGAATAGTATTCTTAATAGTATTATGTAACAGGAGCAAAATCAAACATCTTGAAAGATTGGGCACTTATTCAAAGGAATCTTTCAGGGGTTCAGTGGAGGAGCGCGAAATCCTTTGGGAAAAGAGGCACTACCTTCATGAGGAACCTGCTGCTCTTGCAAAGGTGCTCTTGGCGGCACACTCATGGGACTTCTCATGCCTGCCAGACCTCCACTCTCTTGTGAGGAACTGGGCATCTCCTGCGCCTGCAGATGCCTTGCATCTTCTACTGCCATGGTGAGATGCCATGTAATGTTTTCATGGTTGGAGAGTGAATGTGTAGTGTGATAGAAATTGTTTTGAATTTTTTGTGTTCAGTTAAAAAATTGTTTTTTAATACTGAATTTAAGGATGGCTCAGTGAGTCATGACCATAGTGCACTGTGAGTATCTGAGAATGATAATAATTTTGTCTTCATTCCCATTTCTTACAGTTTTGCTGACAGTGTAGTCAGGGGATGTGCAGTAGGATGGATCAGGGGTCTGGGATCAGATGAGCTCATAAGCTTCCTGCCGCAGTTGGTCCAGGCAGTGAAGCACGAAGCATGGGACATCTCGCCAACGGCAGAGCTACTGTTAGAGCGAGCATTAACGTCGCCCAGGCTTGCACATCATCTGTATTGGCTTCTCAACCAGTGCCTTCCTCTTCAGGTGTGTTATGATGAGGGAATTGTTATTGTTGGAGGTTCTTCATTTTGTATGATATGCTAGTTTGCAAACTGTAAGTTATTATATTTTTTGTTCTTATTTGTTTATAGGAGATTAAGATAAAACCAATCATTATATTTGTAGGATAGAAGATATATTGCATGTCAAATATTGTATTAAATGATTGTGTATCTTGTTTTGCAATGTGAAGATGATTATTGATAATTAGAAATGTAATTTTTATATTTGTATAAAGTGCAAGGTGTTGGCTAACACTAATGACATCTTGCAGACCAACATGGGTGGTGAACGTGAATTGGTGAGTGATGCTAGGTACCGTCGGAGGCTCAATCTCGTCACCCGTGCACTGATGACCATCTGTGGAAAGAATATGGAAAACCGACTTCTCACGCAAGAGGCCATACTAAGAGTTAGTTTTTTATGATTTATCTGTCCCTCCATTAGATGAGGGTAGGTCAGAAATATAGGTATACTGGTGTGCCTAAGGGTGGCACACCAGTACACACATGAAAGAAAAGAAGAAAAAAAGAAATGAAGGATATGTGGATAACTTCTATTAGAATCAGATTGTATTTGATAATGTATAAAAAAAATATACACATTTTTTTTCCAGAGTCTTTATGCCACAGCTATGAACATCAAGGACACAAAAGATTCCCAGAGAATGAATGTGCTCAGCAGAGATCTGGAGAACATCCACTTCAATTTGACGGTAAGGGTCTTTACAGCTGACTCTATTGTCCATATGTTTCATAAACAAATTGAATGGCTCTTGAGGATTTGTATTCAAGTGTTGTATGAAGTTTGTTTTATTTGGAAATATTAGGTGATGGAAATGAAAAAACAAATGCCTTCTAGACATGTACCAGTTACCATGGTGCTTATTAAGTTATCAGGCAAAGAATGATCATGGATAAAGTAAATTTATAGTTAACCCACACTGGACGGGTGGTACAGTACTGTACCGCGCATTCAAAAGCCCAGTGGCCGGGCGGCACAGTATTGTGCCAGCCATTCAATTGATTTAGGCCTAATAATTCGAACGCCCCGGCATTGGGACATTCAAGGCTAGAATTCCCCCGTCGTGGATGGGTTAATTAATTAATTACAAAATGTGGACTTATTGTTCATGTAAGATCATACAAGTGCATACAAACCCTTTTGTCTTCTATTTATCTCCTCTTTCTTGTGTAAAGTGTACCTGTCACAATCATTAATTTGGTTTAGATTTCTCTTTTGATATGACTAAGTAACTGAAGTTATTACCTCTAAAAGCTTTATGTAATATGTAAATGTTTGTTCAGATTGTATGTTTCAAAATGCTTTACCATATTGTAAATATATATAATTCATTCAGACATTGATTCCAATGTTTCAAATGTGTCCAAACATTTTAGGAAAATCCCACGTCACTACCGCTGTCCCCGTCACTTGAAGTTGCTGGAGTTGACCTCAAGAACTGCTCGTACTTCAATTCCTTCACAGTTCCTCTCAAGTTGGCATTTCTGTCCTCGGAGGAGAATACTGATCCCATTCATGCCATCTTTAAGGTAAAAGTTGGAGTTAGAGGAATAATCTACATTTTTTGTTTATCTTGATCTTTCCTGGGATTCTAATTGTCTTAGGTTCTTACTTTTGATATTTCACCAAACAGGTGGGAGATGATCTTCGTCAAGACATGCTGGTTATTCAGATGATTCGTCTGATGGATAAACTGTGGCTGAAGGAAGGACTTGACCTCAAAGTTGTTACCTTCAGTGTTGTTCCTACAGGAGACAAGATTGGTGAGTTGCAGAATGAACAATATGTATAATGTTTCTTTGAGTTTGCAGTGATTTCTAAGAAAAAGTCCTTTGATTTGTTGAGAAAAGTGGCTGATGTTTCTCTTTGCTATGAAAGATGATTTTTTTATTCTCATGTGCTGATAAGTGAAATCAAAACTAAGACCACAGTTTAAAAGATATATTGATTTGTTTCCAGGGATCATCGAGTTGGTAAAGGATGCTGAGACACTTCGTAAGATCCAGACGGAATATGGCGTGACGGGATCGTTCCAAGACAGACCCATTGCTGAATGGTTGGCCAAACAGAACCCATCACAGCTTGAGTACCAGAGAGCTGTGGATAACTTCACCGGTAAGGAGCCTCCTCTTAACCCCAATGCACTTTGTGTCCTTAATTAGGGTGTGGGTTGTTTTCAACAGCCAATCCTCTGGGTTGAGATTAGGATGCTTCTGAAACAAATCTTAGGAACATTTTTGAGAATGTTTGTATATAATATTTTATTCAGTAATGAGGAATATTTGAGATCCCTCAAAAGATTTTTGATATTGCAAATAACGTTTTCTTTTTTTTTTTTACCCCTTTTTGCAGCCTCCTGTGCTGGATATTGCGTTGCTACCTACATCCTGGGGATCTGTGACCGCCACAATGATAACATCATGCTCAAAACCTCTGGGCATTTGTTCCACATAGACTTTGGCAAGTTCTTAGGCGATGCACAGAAGTTTGGGAGCTTCAAGAGGGACAGAACGCCTTTCGTACTGACATCGGACATGGCCTACGTCATCAATGGGGGAGAGAAGCCCTCAGACAAGTTCCAGGGCTTTGTTGACCTCTGCTGCCGTGCCTTCAACATTATCAGGCACAATGGCCACCTCTTGCTGTATCTCTTTGCTCTTGTAAGTTTAGTGGAGGAAGCAAATGACTATTGGTGCTTTTGCAGATAGACTTTTCATTTGCATTGGTTGTATAGTTTTTTTGGGGGAATAGTGTATAGAATGACATATAAAGGTAATTAATATCAGCTCCTTTTTTAAGAATATTGTATTCAGAATTACTTCATGAACATGTTTATTCTACTATAACAAAAAATCATTAGAAAATTTAAAAGGAAGATTGGTTAAACACTACGTCATGTACGGAGAGTAAGAGGCTTTTATTCTTATATTTAGATGGCCTCGTCTGGCATTCCGGGCGTCACGTGGGATGCTGTGACATACGTTCAGCGTGCACTCCTGCAGGACAAGACTAATGCTGAGGCCGGAGCAATGTTCTCACGCATGATCCAAGAGTCTCTGAAGTCATGGTTCACGCAGGTTAGAAGAGATATTTTCGTGTGTTGTCTTGGTTTATGTCCTTGTGGGGAAATTTTATTGTATTCATTTATAGAAACTTCTGTTCTCTCTTATTGTGTTCCTTCTGTGTACTACCTCTAAATGGTTGATGGAGACTTCATAAAAAAAAGAGTAAATAAAGAAACATAGATATATAATGTATCTATTTTTTTTTTCTTTTTCTTTTACCAGGTGAACTTCTTCATCCACAATCTTGCACAGCTAAGGTTTACAGGGGATCACTCAGATGATCTTCTCCTCTCCTTCATTCCTCGGACTTACACGTGAGTTTTGTGACCGTTAAGGTTGGAGAATTGGTCATGTTCACCATTTCATTGAGATTACTATGGCAATGTTATATATTGTGCTCCTATTCTGCTGATGAACTTAATTAACAGATGTTCATGATTTTTTAGGGACTTTTGTTTTTCAAAGCAAAAGTATTGAAATTTTTATTTCTTTATTAAATGAAGGGCATATTCCAAGTACTGTATATGATATCTTTGGTATTAATGTGTATGTGTCTTCTTCATGAATGACTCACAGGGCAGCACAAGATGGCAAGATCCGCATGGTACGGCTTTACAGTTACCAAAAACGTTACAACCCCAACAAGTACTATGTGTACATCTTGCAAGTGGACCGAGAAAACCAGAGGGAGCCAACGTACCTGTTCCGTTCGTACAGAGAGTTTTCAGAGTTCCATCAGAAGCTGTGTCTTGTCTTCCCTCTGGCTAGAATACACAGGTAAGGGAATATTTGAGGAATATTATTTAGTTTTCTGGATGATTCATTAACTCTGTGCTTGATGGCTTAGAGATTACTACATAATGCCTGCAAGCACATAAAAAAAAAAAAAAAGAGAGAGAGAGAGAGAGAGAGAGAGAGAGAGAGAGAGAGAGAGAGAGAGAGAGAGAAATAAACACCAACTTTCGTTCTTTTGCTCAGCATACCAAAAGGCGTGCAGATCGGAAGGTCGGAGGTGAAAGCAGTGGCGGAGAAGAGGAAGTTGGAGATTGAGCTCTTCCTGGCGACCCTGTTTGACCTAGCGCCGGAGATTGCCCACTCAGACCTTGTGTACACATTCTTCCACCCGCTCCTCAGGGACCAAGAGGATACAGATATCCACCTCAAGAAGCTGAAGAGTAAAGGTATGGGATTATTGAAGTGTTGAGTAATTGGATACTTTTATGCTGGGATACTTTGAGGGTGAGAGCATTGAGTGTTGAGTTTGAGTGTTGAGTGTTGAGTGTTGAGTGTTGAGTGTTGAGTGTTGAGTGTTGAGTGTTGAGTGTTGAGTGTTGAGGGTTGAGGGTTGAGGGGTGAGGGGTGAGGGGTGAGGGGTGAGGGGGGTGGGGGTGGGAGGGTGATGAGGGAGTGTGGGGTTAAGGGTTGAGGGTTGAGGGTTTTGTTGTTTGAGGGGTTGGGTTGTTGGTTGAGGGTTGTTTGAGGGTGTGAGGGGTTGAGGGGTTGTTGTTTGAGGTTGAGGGTTGGAGGTTGTTGGGTTTTGAGGGTTTGTGGGTTGAGGTTGAGGGGTTAAGGGTTGAGGTTGAGAGGAGAGGGGTAAGGGGTGAGGGGGTCGAGTGTCGAGAGTTCGCGTGTCGAGTGTGCTCGTGTCGAGTGTCGAGTGTCGAGTGAAAGGTGTCGTCGAGTCGAGAGTGTGTATGTGAGAGTGAATCGTGATGAGTGTGAGTGTGAAGAATGAGAGTGAATGTGAGAATTGTGAAGAGTGAATGTGAGAGAAGTGTAGAAATATGATGCTATTATTGTTATTATTACCCTGTTCTATTTTGGTCCGTACTACAGCTATCTATAGCATGTGAAACTACAACTTCTCAAAGTTGGCTGAAATCTTTAATATGGATATATGGTAATTAGTGACTAAGATACCAAACTAGTAGTGTGCAACCTTGTAAACACACACTCAAAACAATCATACACACACACACACACACACACACACACACACACACACACACACACACACACACACACACACACACACACACACACACACACACACACACACACACACACACACACACACACACACACACACACACACACACACACATACACATACATACACATACACATACACATACACACACAACCACACACACACACACAACCACACACACACATACACACACACACACACACACACACACACACACACACACACACACACACACACACACACACACACACACACACACACACACACACACACACACACACACACACACCTACCTACATATCTGCCCAGCTATCCATTTAAGCTGCTAAAAGAATCATGTTTATCCCTTTCATTTAAAAGAACTATCCATCCAACTCCACTTCAGTGTCATAACCAGTCTGTCATACTGCCACTCCCAGATGCAAGGGCGAGCTTCACATCATCATCTACGCAAAGCAGTGCTGGACAAGTGCAAGGTCAGGTCAAGGTCAGCGTGCAGTATCTCAGAGGTCAGCTGCAGATCATGGTACACCACGCGCGCAACCTATCCCTGACGAGCCCCGGGCAGGAGCCTTCCCCATACGTCAAGCTCTACCTGCTGCCGGACCCCCACAAGAAGACCAAAAGGAAAACCAAGGTCGTCAAGAAGACATGTCACCCGACCTTTATGGAGCCGGTGAGTGTTTGGCTATGATAAGCCACATCCACGAATTAAGAGTAGACTAATTTTTGCTTCTGTTCTTGGCTGATGTTACTTGCTAAACCTACAAAATCATATAATCACATTTGTAAAAGTGCATTAGTTGTGAATAATACTAATGTTATTTTACAAACAATGATATTGTGATATATGACCCACCATACATAATAAAAGCACTGCTACTCATGGCCAGTAGCAATGAGAAGGTAATACTATCATTGCATAATTACATTACCTTCTGTAATCACCCTTACTGCATGACAATACAACAAGCATTACTGTTATTACTATTATACTCTATTTTAGTTCCATTACTAACTACCTGCCAATACAGTATTAACTTAAACACTCTACCTTTTCAGATCACATACCGCATGTCCCAAGACATTATAAAGCAGAGGGTGCTTGAAATTAGTGTGTGGAGCGAGGACAAGTTCAGCGAGAACGTCTACCTCGGGAGTTGCTACCTCCGTCTCTCCGCCCTAGATCTGAAGGAGGAGCAGTGCGAGTGGCTTAGTCTGGAGAACCAGCGCAATACGGCACTTGGACACACCATCCAGCACAGAGCTTAGGTTTTAGCATAATTACAACAAAAGGGGCCCAAAATGCTGAGCATCATAATGACAGACACTTTGATGAAAAGTAGCTTTACAGTTCAGTACAGTATAAATATGTTTAGCGGTGCGTGTTGATGTAACAGAAGGCATTTACTAGATTGCGTGAGTTTGATTTTCCCCTCCCCCCCCCAATGTGGCAGAGAGGAACTTTGGAACATTTTGGAATCACATTACAAATGCATGAATTTGTTGTAGGAATTTGATCATCTGACATTGATCATAATAATGTATTATCTTTTTTCTTCAAACTGATTGTTATCCAGTGTGCATTACACCTCAGAAGGGTAGACACAAAGTGAATAAGTATGATGATGTTTCATGATAATGAAAATGATAATCTATGTGTGATTTTATATCTTATTATATACACAATAATTAAGTTAATGGTCTGCGAGAGAGGTACCAGGCGGTGTCTAATATTGGTGTTCGTCTCTAATTACTTTATCATATAATTTAACTTCTGTATATGTACATAACCATGTTCATATTCATGATGAGTTCGCAATGTTTAAACTTTTATTGCAATTCTACATCAGGCAAAGATAAAGAAATGACAGAGTGTTTAGAGTTAGTAATTTATAGTATGTATAAAATGAATATATATTTTTTTCTGTAAAAATTTTAACCTCATTTAGTAGATCCATTCTGTAATAGGTTTTAATGTATGCCCGATAAATTTTGACATCTCGGAGCACCTCAGGGGTCTGTCTGTGTAAAAAGGCTCCTATGTCATTATTTACTTATCATGAATAATTATTATTATTTGTTTAAAAAGTTATGTGTGTAGAGCACTTTATTGCAAATTTAGTGCACTTGGAAAATAGTACTTTTTTCTAGGATTCCAGTACCACATGTAAAAGATAGGAATTTTGATTGTGCATTGGCTCTAAAGGCAAGAATGTTGCTAGTCCCTCGATTTAGTGATTTAAAAGGGTCCCCTGCACAAGGTTAGGTAACAATCCCTCTACACGATAAATAGAATTCGAGGATAGAGTGCTTCTGCCTTCACATTCAGGTACTAGATAAAACAGGGTAGTTAGAGCTTATAAAACCATAGGAATGTAGTGAGTTCTACACATGCACACCTTTTCATGAAGGTGTGAAGTTACACAAAGCTTGAAGTATCATTCAGTATACAGGGAACTTTCAGCACTGTAGGACAGATTTTCACAAGCTATCACGAGTGTAGTTGAGAGATTGCGAGACTGGGGATAAGCAAGCAAGCAAGTAAGCGTAAGAGGGCGTGCGAAAGACAGTGGGAATAAGAGGGAGAAGAATGGATAATTGGCATGGAACACAACTTCCTACCAAGTGTAAATTTCATGCGATTAAAAGTTTCATGTACACAAGAATACTGATTGAATACTTTAGCTGTAATTGCTCACTATAATACTTGCATGACAGATATTGTATAGATAGAACCACATGTATTTTTTGTAAGAGATAAGAAATTACTCTACTACAGTGTTGTTAGGTATCGATACACTAGGGAAACAAATTACAATATCTTTATAGATTGATTTTATGAATTCTAACCACTGCTTTATATTCTATTTTTTGCAATACACTGTTAGCACATGTTAGTACATTGCACTCTGTAAAATGTGTATAATCCAGCCCTAAAAAGAAGAAAAAAACGGAAAAGAAAAGAAGAGAAGTATATATTTTAATTAGTGTCCTGTTTATTTTACCCGTAGTGAACAGTTGCACTTTAAAAACTTGTTGTATTTTAGGCCATGTCCACATGAGGGGCAGAACCTATGCAGTCACAGGCTGTTGAGCGTATATCCCCTCCCGTATTAAGCAGTGTTACCAGATCAAGCAGTTCCTGGGTGGCTAGCTTTATCCCCTAGGGGGCATGGGCATTTCAATGGTTTGTTTGCCTATGGTGTCATTTCTGTGTGTGGCTGCCACCCACCTTCCACACATGTGGATTGGAATATGATTTCGGAACAGTGTTTGCCTGCACAGACATTGACCCTGGTGTGGACATGGCTATGGCCTAAAGAACCTGTTGTACTTTAGCCTTGAGGAAAGGAAGTACTGCAGTGCTTGTGATATCAAGTGCTTTTACTGTGTCTGTGAAATCTGGTTAAAACTGATGGCTTCCTCGGAGTGTAGCACACATACACATATATAAAATATATGTAACATTTGATTGTTAAAACAAATACCACCGATATATAATATCTCTGAAATCTACTGATTGCTTTTGATAAAAGTTTTGTAAGAGGAGGTTTTAGTGTAAGAAAAGGCATTCTCTCCCTTTTTATTGTATTGGTTATTTGAAGTGAATGGCAACTGTAAGGTCTTGTGTTTTAATTTTGCAATGTGTTGAAAGATGATACTGGGTCACTAACAACAGGTCAATACCAGAGGCTAATACCCTATCCACATTATTGAGCAGTGTCCGTGGGCACAAGCAAGTAGGTTGCCTCTTGACAGACTTTTCACTTGTCTAGGATAAAAAAGAAAGTACCTGTGGTGGAATTTGAGCCATTTGAGCAGTAGTCGAACATCACTGCCAGACAAACAGTGAATCCTAGGAGGCGTAGCTGTCAGTGACTCGGGTTTTGACTAAAGTAACCGTCAAACATCTATTCTCTCCTGAAGGCAACCAAAGATCACTTATCTAGATTTGAGATCCTTCTTGTGACTTATAACTATCAGGTATCTCCTGTGGCTCCTGCCAGGCTTAGACTAGATGCCATGTGGACAATAATACAAGTGTGCCTGCCGACAGTGAATGATGGCAGACAAAGCCTGGTGTACACTGTTTGATTGTGTGGACAGGGCTTTAGAGTGCAAAGTAGGTGTCTTTAGTGTGGTTTGTAATGATAGGTTTGTCCTTGAGAAACGTGGATTGTTTTGCATGTAGCCCGTTTTGTTGTTTACCATGTGCTTCGGGTGTTCAAATTATCGATTTTCATAGGAATGATGATGAAGCACTTTGAATGTTTAATGTTGAATGGGATATAGTTTTTCTACATTGCATTATGGTTTTGGTGATCTTGAAGTGCTAAAGAAAAAAAAAAAAAAGAGAGGTTATCATCTTGGGAGGCACAGGCTGCCTCGTGGTGTAGCAGACAGACAGTTCTTAGTATATTTGTGTGTGTTTACAGAGAACCTTTTATAAAAAAAATGTTTTGCTATGTTGATCCCCCCCCCCCCTCCAAGGTGTGTGTTCCTGTTATTGAAACCCTGTTTTGTAAAGACAAATGTATTGGGGGATTTCCTTGCACATTCCTCCTTTGTCACGGTACCATATCTTTACTGGCTTCCAGTCGGCATGAATGTTTAGGAGTTTTTTTTCCAGCATGATGATTTTAAACTTTAATTGCATGACAAATGTTCTTGTATATAATGCAACTCTGGAAATAACTTGTGGTTTCATGACAGGTATTTCCCTGGTGAATTTATTTTTGAAAGGAGAATGATAATGATAAAATGTGGCTCATAGACAGTTATTTCATAATGAAAGTTGATTGATATTTGTTTGTTTGTTTAATATCAATAACAAAATATGATTAGGATGGGTACTGCACCTGTTGCTTTTGTTGTTAGAACTTTGTACATGCTTCATGATTTGGTGTACTTTACCCGTTTGGTTGTTCACTTTAATCTCATCTTTAGTTTCATTTCCTCAACCATCTTTATCATCATTTTGGTCTCCATGACGTATGTTTGTTCCTGTGTGTGCAATATATACTTGTATATTTATATATACATATATATATTATTCTTACATAGAATGCCGCTCTCTCTCTATCTCCTTTTGCTTGCCTTCTGCACTTCATACCCTTAGGAAGCATGTTCATATTATAAATTTGCAGTTATTATTGAAATATTTGTTGACAAAACCCAGTTTTTATCTGTGCTCCCATTTTATTCATCCATCTTATCAGCCTTATTATTATTACTATTATTCCTACTACTATTTTATTTGATGACAATACTATGGGTGTTGAGCATTACTTAAAGATGCATTGTAACTTAGCCACAGTCATCAGTCATCTGAGTAAGATGTGAACGATGTCCCTCTCTGCATTCTTCTTGATTAGCATATTTTGGATGCCAGATTTTTTTGTACCCTACATCGAGACCCCTAACCCTAGACGTTGCAAATTCATCCCCTATTTTTTCACGTGACTTTATTATGACTACTCACTGTTGCTTCCATGTAATGATATTTTTGGACAAGCTGTAATCACACACGCTCAATTCAGGCAGCTACCCCTGCCATCAGCATCGTAGTTTTTTATTATTATAAAAGTCTCCAGACCAACGATTAGTTACTGGTTTTGGTCAAATTTATTTTTCCGTGTAGTGCATATACTGTTAGTCACTTTTAAGGTATATTATTATACATAAAGACACTATATCCTAGCTTTATTTTTCTTCTTCTTCTTCCTCTACCTCTACCTCCCTCTTCCTTCGAAGGCTAGGATCACACGAT
>NW_028234425.1:2408549-2411049 GCF_977035675.1 Penaeus japonicus | reverse complement strand
TGGGTGGGTGGGCTGGTGGGTGGGTTGTGGGAAGGTGGGTGGGTGGGGGGGGGAGTTGAGGATGGGGTGGATGTTTGTGACTTGTTGTTTAGTGTGTATATATTGTACGCTGTGTGTACTGTATGTTTATATACTGTGCAGTATGAGTGTGCGTACTGTGTGTGTGTATACGGGATGTATATACACTGCATGTGTATATACAGCATATATATACAACATGTATATATACGTCATATGTATATACAACATATTACGTGTGGTTGTACAGTATGTGAATACATCCATGCAAAATACGTGCATCCAGACACTAAAAAAACAAACCTAACAGCCAAACATCAACAGATTAAAAACCCATTCCATTCTCTCCTCTCCCGTAACAAAAACCAAGAGCGCATAGCTTTATCTCTTCTCTCCAGCCTCTAGCATCACGCAGGGAGATAAGGCAACACCTGAAGTATTTATGAGACGAGCAATATTTCCCAAGAAAGAGCTACTCGGGGTCGTTGTTCTTGTGCTTGTTTTGTTATGCATTACTCCCCGCATTACGTCATTATCATAATGAGATGGCGACCACCAGGAATAAGTATAACAGGCGATTTGCTGTCATGCATACGTAAATACATGTAATAACGCGTATACGGGAGATATATATATATGGATATCGAAACATAAATAAGATTAGCTGTCATACCTGATATAAAAAATGAGCTACGTATAAAAAAAGTGAGTTATTTCGCAAAGACTACATTTGGATATATGTAAGAAAAACGGTATAAACGAGACTGAATGAAAAATGACATGTCAATCTGATGAAGACACGTCAAGTTTTTGACTCCCTGCCTTGCGGGGGAGTCATGCACTCTCATGCACTCGCAATGAACTCTATTCATGCACAATACGCGTTCATTCATATTCTCATCCGCGGAAATATTAACATTATTAGCTATATGAACACATATAAAGACATACGAGTAAATGGATACATATATAAACAGATAGATATATAAAGATGAAGAAAAAAAAAACGATACTTTTAGACTGATAGACAGAAGATCACGAAGACAGACAAATAAAAAGAAAAAAAAAGGAAAATACACAACTCCTATTAATACCGTCATTACTCGTCAATGATGTGACAGAGTCCTCACTGACGTTAGGACAAGAAGCAAGAGGCACCAAAACCCACGTCCCGAACCACCTCATGTTTGATTATCATAATGTTGCGAAAGTTTTTTTTTTTTTTTTTTTTGCGTCGGGAAGGACAATGAGATGGTGGAGGAGGTTGGAGGAGGTTGGAGGAGATGGTGGTAGGAGAGGGAGAGGGAGAGGGGGAGTGAGGGAGAGGGAGAGGGAGAGAGGGAGAGAGGGAAAGAGAGAGAGTGAGTGAGGGAGAGAGGGAGAGGGAGAGGGAGAGGGAAGAGAGAGAGGAGAGAGAGAGAGAGAGAGAGAGAGAGAGAGAGAGAGAGAGAGAGAGAGAGAGAGAGAGAGAGAGAGAGAGAGAGAGGAGAGAGAGAGAGGAGAGAGAGAGGGAGAGAGGGAGATAGGGAGAGAGAGAGAGAGAGAGAGAGAGAGAGAGAGAGAGAGAGAGAGAGAGAGAGAGAGAGAGAGAGAGAGAGAGAGAGAGAGAAAGAACGAGAGAGAGAAAGAAAGAGAGAGAGAGAGAGAGAGAGAGAGAGAGAGAGAGAGAGAGAGAGAGAGAGAAAGAGAAATAAAGAGAGAAAGAGAGAAAGAAAGAGAGAAAGAAAGAGAGAAAGAGAAAAAAAAGAGAAAGAAAATGAAACGAAGAATAACAGAGAGCAAGAGAGAGCAGAAAGGGAGAGCGAGAGCGTGCGCATGCGTGGAAGAGTGCAAGAGTGTATTAGTATGCATACGTGTATTTTTACACTTTATGAATTATGTATATGAGTGCGCGTTTGTGAATGAGTGAAATACTAAGAGTGCATTGGGAAAAGCGAAAGCGAGAGAGAGAAAGACTACAGGAGAGAAAGAGAGGATAAAGGACAGAAAAGTATAAGAGTAAACATAAAAGAGGAATATAAATAAATAAAAGCAAACAATTGGAAAATAAGCAAAAGAGAAAGGAAGAGGGAGAAAGGAAGAGAGAGAGAGAGAGAGAGAGAGAGAGAGAGAGAGAGAGAGAGAGAGAGAGAGAGAGAGAGAGAGAGAGAGAGAGAGAGAGAGAGAGAGAGAGAGAGAGAGAGAGAGAGAGAGAGATGGAGAGAGAGAAAGAGGGAGAGAGAGAATGAAAAGGAAAGGGAGAAATAGAATAAAAGGTAAAGAAATAGAGAGAATGAAAGGGAAATAGAAAGGGAGCAAGAGAATGAAAACGAAAGGGAGAGAGAGAGAGAGAGAGAGAGAGAGAGAGAGAGAGAGAGAGAGAGAGAGAGAGAGAGAGAGAGAGAGAGAGAGAGAATGAAAAGGAAGAGAAGAGAAGGTAGAGAAGAGAGAGAGGGAGAGAGAGAGGAGAGAGAGAGAGACGAGAGAGAAGAAGAAGAGAGAG
>NW_028234425.1:2388549-2403549 GCF_977035675.1 Penaeus japonicus | reverse complement strand
TGTGCGTAAAAACCATCCCTCTCCTCACCCTTTTATTTATTAATATATTCATGTTTTCTGTCTACCTATCAATCTACTCCTGTCATTTCATAACACACTTCAAAACGGCATCCGGTTCTCTTTTTAATTATCTAAAAACGTGTTATCTATTATTATTATCATCATTTACATTACTCTTATTATTATTATCATTATCATTATTATTATTATAATTATCATTATTATTATTACCATTACTATTATTATTATCATTGTCATTATCATTATTATCATTATCATTATTAATATTATCATTATTATTATAATTATCATCATTATCATTATTATTATCATCATTATCATTAATATTATCATTATTATTATTATCATTATTATTATTATCATTATCATTATTATCGTCTTTATTATTATCATCATTATCACCATTATCATCATCATCATTATCATTATTATTATATCTACAGGTACATCGAGGACTGGCACAGAGGAAGCGAGGTCGACTATGTCCACAATCCCATCAACAGTTACCACTTTCTGCGACGCGTGACACAAGATTTCCCTGCTTTGAAACACGCTCTGAAAGATACGGCCACGAGAGGTGAGGTTGGGAGGGTGATCTGGTAACAGTGGGATCAGCTGGTTGTGTGGTAAGGAGGGAGAAACGAGGGAGAGAGAAATGGGTGGAGGGAGAGATGGGAGGGAGGTAGGGAGGGAGGGAGGGTGATCTGGTAACAGTGGGATCAGCTGGTTGTGTGGTAAGGAGGGAGAAACGAGGGAGAGAGAAATGGGTGGAGGGAGAGATGGGAGGGAGGTAGGGAGGGAGGGAGGGTGATCTGGTAACAGTGGGATCAGCTGGTTGTGTGGTAAGGAGGGAGAAACGAGGGAGAGAGAAATGGGTGGAGGGAGGATGGATGGGAGAGGGATGGGAGGGTGGGATGGATGGGATGGAAGGGGGGGAGGGAGGGAGGGAGGGAGGGAGGGAGGGAGGGAGGGTGGGAGGGAGGGATGGATGGTAGGGAGGGAGGGTGGAAGGGAGGGAGGGAAGGAGGGATGGATGGGAGGGAGGGTGGGAGGATGGATGGATGGATGGGAGGGAGGGAGGGAAGGAGGGAGGGATGTACTGAGAGTAGGAGGGAAGGCAGAAAGGTTGGAAAGAGAGAGAGGGAAGGAGGGAGTGAAGGAGAAAGGGAGGGAGGGAAGTACTGAGAGTAAGAAGGAAGGAGGAAAGGTTGGAAAGAGAAGGAGGGGAGGGGAGTGAGGGAAGGGGAGGAAGAAGAGAACGAAACAAACAAACAAACAAACAAACAAACAAATTTAGAAACGTACGCGACAGCATATAAACGTAGAGATTAGTAACCCAACCTTGAAATAAGAGAAAAAAAACAGTTAAGACATATTAACGAGGATATAAAACCCAAGTAAGAAAAACAAAAACAAAAAAAAGTAAAAAACATCACAGATACACCACAGATATAAAGATACGGCATAAGGAAACGCAGAACAGCCATAAGCACCTAAAATATTCACACCTCAAACTCAAAATCGCTGCGTCACCTACAACTGTGGACCTCAAGCCTAACTTAACACAATGGCTTCCCATTCAGTGCTCTGTACCCGTTAGCATCACCTTGGAAAGCACTAACAGATGTGTCTAGTTGAACCGTTGATGCGCTTTTTTTTTTTTTTTTTTTTTTTTCATGATCACTCTTCAATTGGTGATGCTGTGATGACCTCACTGGATATATATCATAGTATTTGTGAAGCTTTTGCCTTGTGTGTGATTCGTTGTTTTTCTTTCTTTCTGAGTTCGAAGGAGAGAGATGTGCCGATTCATGGAAAGACTTTTGTCAAGTCTTTGGTTATAGGATTTTGATAACGGGATTTTGTTGACTTTTTTTGTATTATTTTTTGTGATTTTTTACTTCGCTGCTAATTTTTAATTCTTTCATGTTAGTTTTATCTCAATAACAACTTCGAAATCCTTGGTGACTGTCATATTTTAATGCTATCTATATATCTTTTCCTGAGATATCGAAGAAATTTTCCCGACTATAAGACAGTTCTAAAGTGAAAAATGGATTCAATCACACGTTACATTACTCATAGTTTATTCATAATTTTTCACACCAACTAAAACCCAATAAAACGCCCATCACATTTTTTCTCCCACCTGAATTTTCAACACCCTTCCTGTTATCACTCTTCATTTATAATCCATCCCTTCATAAAAAATTCTCCTCATTTCCAATACACTATTTTATAGCACTTCACCTCATGTCAATACACCCCTTACTCCCCTGACCTCACACGTCCCTCTTCCCCCCTTTGCCCCACAGCCCTGCGTGCCAACTTGACCTCCCTCCGCAGTGGGATCGACGCCCCCGAAGAGGCCGACCTGAATGGGGCGGCGTGGGCGTTGGTTCGCCTGCAGGACACCTACAACCTCTCCGTCAACGACCTGGTGGAGGGCGAGATCCTGGGCACGAAGGCCGTCAAGGAGCTCTCGGGTAGGATGTCTCGTAATGTGTAAAGAGAGAGAGAGAGAAGGAGAGAGAGAGAGAGAGAGAGAGAGAGAGAGAGAGAGAGAGAGAGAGAGAGAGAGAGAGAGAGAGAGAGAGAGAGAGAGAGAGAGAGAGAGAGAGAGAGATAGATAGATAGATAGATAGATAGATAGATAGATAGATAGATAGATAGATAGAGAGAGAGAGAGAGAGAGAGAGAGGAAGAGAGAGAGAATAGCGATGGAAGGATTTGGTTAAAAAGAAGTCTTGTGGGCGTTTCTCGTTTTTGTTGTGTTGCGTTATGCTGAAAATTTGGGTTGGAGGATGAACAAACTCCTTACATTGGTAATAAGCATCAAAATATTAATAAAAATAACAACAATACTAATAAGGAAAACGATAGCGATAGCTACACTACATATATCACAAAAATAACAACGAAAAACAAAAAAAAACAAAACCGAAAAACGACATAGCTTACACCATAATTCTCCCCACCGCAACCCCCCCAGGATACCCTCTCATCCCCCCTCTCTTCCCTCCCTCTCCAGTCGACGATTGCTTCCGACTGGGACAGCAGAGCTTCAACAACCTGGAATTCAAACTGAGCAAAAAATGGTACGAAAAAGGCTTGGAGATGCTGAGGACTTCACGTCCGGTGGATAAGTTCACGCAGAAGAGGATTGATAAGATCAAGCGGCAGCAGAAACACCGGGCGATGTCGAGACGATTGCTGACTGGGAATGAGAGCAGCAACAACAACCTGGAATTCAAACTGAGCAAAAAATGGTACGAAAAAGGCTTGGAGATGCTCAGGACTTCACGTCCGGTGGATAAGTTCACGCAGAAGAGGATTGATAAGATCAAGCGGCAGCAGAAACACCGGGCGATGTTGGTAGGTAGTGAGAGGGGGGAGGTGAGGGGTAGGGGTGGGAGGGGGAGTAGAGAGAGGGGGAGTGGGAGAGGGAGAGGGAGTAGGGGGGTAGGGGATAGGGGGTAGGGAGTGGGAGAGGGAGTAGGGAGTAGGGAGTGGGAGAGGGAGTAGGGAGAGGGAAAGGGAGAGGGAGAGGGAGAGGGAAAGGGAGAGGGAGTAGGGAGAGGGAGAGGGAGAGGGAGTAGGGAGAGGGAGAGGGATAGGGAGAGGGAGAGGGAGAGGAAGAGGGAGTAGAGATAGGGAGAGGGAAAAGGATTGGGAGAGGGACTTGGAGAGGGATAGCGCAGGCAGGATGATGATTTTTATCTATTTTCTGGTTTACCTCTCAGCGTATAAAATTACGCCTCCCTTCTTGTCTCTCTATTTTCTCTCTCTCTCTCTCTCTCTCTCTCTCTCTCTCTCTCTCTCTCTCTCTCTCTCTCTCTCTCTCTCTCTCTATATATATATATATATATATATATATATATATATATCTAGCCACACATAAACACAAACACATAAACACGGAAACATACAAACGAACAGACCCACGAAATCCCATACCTCACCAGCCCAAAGGTCCGCCCATCCCTAAA
The DNA here is from genome assembly GCF_977035675.1 of Penaeus japonicus. Taxonomy (NCBI): domain Eukaryota; kingdom Metazoa; phylum Arthropoda; class Malacostraca; order Decapoda; family Penaeidae; genus Penaeus; species Penaeus japonicus. The sequence goes on along the minus strand of NW_028234425.1, from coordinate 2,399,539 downwards.
CGACCTTTCCTCCCCTCCCCCCACCCTCTCCCTCTCCTTCTTCTATCCTTTCCTCCTCTCCCTTCCCCTCCACCCTCTCCCTTTCCTTCCTCTATCCTTTCCTCCCCTCCCTTCCCCTCCACCCTCTCCCTTTTCTTTCCTCTATCCTTTCCTCCCCTCTCCTCCCCTCCCACCCCTTTCCTCGATCTCACCTTTCCTCCCCTCCCTTTCCTCCCTCCACCCTCCCTCTCCTCGCTCTATCCTCCCCATCCAACCCCTCCGCATCCCATTCTACCCTTCCCACCCCCACTCCCCCTTCCCTCTAACCCCCATTCCACCCATTCCTAACCCACCATTCCACCCTCCACCCTCCCTCTATCCTCTCCTCCCTTCCCCCCTTCCCTCTAACCCCCATTTCTCCCATTTCTAACCCGCCATTCCACCCTCCCTCTATCCTCCACCCCTCTCCTTCCACACCCCTTTCCCCCTTCCCTCTAACCCCCCACTCCTCCTTCCCTCTAATCCCCATTTTTAAACCCCATTTCTACCATTTGTCCCATTTCTAACCCGCCATTCCACCCTCCACCTCCTCAGGCCGACATCGTGACCAACATGGCGCAGAACTCGAACGACAAAATCCTGGACCAGTTCTCCGGGCTGGGAATCCCGACGTCGTTCCAGAAGAAGATCTACGCCGAACACAAGGACTACGACCAGGTCAACAAACTGGACGACCTCTATCGACGACTCTGCCGCGGCGAGCAGATCCAGGTAGGTGGGAAGGGGAAGGGGAAGGGAGGGGGATGGGGGTGGGAAGGGATGACGGGTGGGGGTGAGGGAGGGGTGAGGGATGGGGTGAGGGAGGGGATGGGGTGGGATGGAGGAGGGGGGTGGGATGGGGGTGGAAGAGGGGTGGGGTCGGGGATGGGGATGGGGATGGGGTGGGGGTGGGGATAGGATGGGGTGGGAATGGCGAGAAGGGGGATGGGAAGGAAAGGAGGATAGAAGGAGGGAAAGAGGAGGATAGGAAATAAGGAAGGAGATAGGAAGGAGGGGAATGGAGTGTAGGGGAGAGGGAAGAGAAGGGAAGGTAAGGGAGGGGAGGGAAATGAAATGGAAGGAAGGGGTAAGAGGAAGGAATGGAAAGAAGGAGAAAGGGAGGGATGAAGAGAGGAAGGGAGGAAGGGCATTGGAGGTAAGGGCAACGGAAGGGAAGGGAGGCGAACAGAGAGGAAAAGAGGAGAGGGAAGGGGAGGAGAGAGGAGAGGAGGGGGGAAGGGTAGGGAGGAAAGAAAGAGAGGAGGGAAGAAAGGTGGGAGAGAAGGAGAAATCAATCAGTTCAGTTCAGAGAGATTTGCAAAGACGATGCTTATATGCACAAGACAGCCTGGCCAAGAAATGAAGGAGAAAAGAAGGGATGGAGGAAGGGTAAGGGGGAGGACAGGGAGAGAGGGACAAGGAGGTAGAGAAGGGAGGAAGGGAGGGAGGAAGAGAGGGAGGAAGAGAGGGAGGAAAGGAGAGAGGATGGGAGAGATTGTTGGAGCGAAGGAGAGTAAGAGGGCAAAAGGAGGGAAAGAGAGAGGGAGAAGAGGAGGGAAAGAGGACAAATGAGAACAGGAATATGAAGAAAAAGAAGTAGACGTGAAAGAAAAAGAAAAAGAAGAAAAAAGGAAGAGGGCAAAGAAAAAGAAAGTGGATAGGCGGAGAGGAGAAGGAGAGAGAGAAGAGGAACAAGAGATAAAGGGAGATAGAGATAATACATGAAAGTCATAGTTTAAATCTACGAGCTGCATTTACCCTCAACGTTTATTATTGTCATAGTTTTCAATCTGAAACACAAAGCAGATGTCTTTGTAAATGATAGATAATAAGTAAAAACTGTCATATTGTATTACACTGGAAAGAGAAAAAATAAATATATCTGTTGTTTAGTATATCATAAAATCAAAAGCTGTATATGTTTTAAATCATAATTTTAAGTAGCAAAATGTACAACAGGAAAAATAGATATATTAACTCGAACTGATTATAAGAAATTATCTTTAAGCCGAATACAAAACCTGAACGCTGGACACAAACTGTTTCATAATCCGATGGAAGATCAATATATGAACATAATTTGGTAATTTATATAACTTGATATAGTAGGACCATGGCGGACTAATCAATTATATCAAGTCTGTCCATTAGTGAATTAATTAAACAATAGCATAGTCTACCCTGACAATATACCATTTTCTAAAAACTTTTACTGGAAGAAAACGGTAAAAATATTTCATGGGTAACTTGTAAATATATCATCAAAGATGATCAAATCAGACGTATGGGGATACCATATACCACAAACAATTTACTGATTAATAATCAGGATAGCGATAATAATCACACAATTCCCACAGCCTCCAGAAGCCTACATCGGGATGAAATGCGGCTACGTGTATGGCAACTCTGGATACCACAAACTCATGCCCTTCAAAGCCGAGCTGAAATGGGCGGATCCCATCGTCGTCGTGTACCATGAGGTCATGACGAAGGCGGAGACGGAGCTCATGAAACAGATCTCCTTGCCGCGTCTCGAGACCACGCAGGTGCATTCCTTCACGACACACGAGGCGAGGAAATCTATCGCTAGGATTGGCAAGACGTGAGTGGATTTTTTATTTTGATTTTGATTTTTCTTGTATTTTTTTTATTATATCATTTTTTTTATTCTATTTTATTATTTTATTATTATCTTTTATCTTATTCGATTACTATGATTATTATTATTTATTATTATTGTTATAATTATTATTATTTTTATTTATTTATTATTTATTTATTTATTTTTTTATTATTATTTGTGTGTGTGTGTGTGTGTGTGCGTGTGTGTGTGTGTGTGTGTGTGTGTGTGTGTGTGTGTGTGTGTGTGTGTGTGTGTGTGTGTGTGTGTGTGCGCGTGTGCGTGTGTGCGTGCGTGCGTACGTGCGTGTGTGTATGTATGCGTAATGAAAGTAATGCGTGAGTACAAGGCCCGTTGTCATGAAAAAACATTCTTGTGCTTCGGTGCTCGGTGTTCCATAGAATACCTGTCGGAGATTACACGCCATAGGTTGTCCGACTGTTTCCGTTCGCTAACTTCCTACGTTCCTAACTACGGCCTTATGCTTGATTGCGAATTATCTTGATTTTATTTTGTGTTCTTTGTGGATTTTTGTGGATAGTTTGTTTTACTGATTGTATTCTTATACTAAGTAAAGTGTATTTACTGTGAAATAAATAATCTATTAAAACGTCACCTTAGAAATGTAGATTCTTCTCCCCCGTTCTCTCTCTCACTCCTTATCTTTCTCGTCACTGCCTCACCCATTCCCTTCCTCCCTCTCGCTCACTACAATACCTCACCCATGTTATATCTCCCTCTTGTCCTTATCTCACCTTCTTTTTCTCCATTATTCCTCCTCCCTCTCTCTCTCATCTCACCCACTCTCCTTCATCTCATCCGCTTTCCTTCTTCTGCCTCATCTTACACACTCTTCCGCCCCCTCATCTCACGCACTCTCCCTCCTCTCTCTCGGTCATCTCACGCACTCTCCCTCCTCTCACCCACTCTCCTTCATCTCATCCTCTTTCCTTCTCCTTCTGCCTCCTCTCACCCACTCTGCATCTCCCTCTCTTCCTCGTCTCACCCAGTCTCCATTTCCCTCTCCCCCTCCTCTGACCCAGTCTCCATCTCCCTCTCTCGGTCATCTCACCCACTCTCCTTCTCCTTCTCCCTTTCTACTTCATCTCACCCACTCTCCATGTCCCTCTCTCCCTCCTCTCACCCAGTCTCCATGTCCCTCTCCCTCCTCTGACCAAGTCTCCATGTCCCTCTCCCCCTCCTCTCTCTCTCCTCTCACCCACTCTCTCATCTCCCCATCTCCCTTTCTACTTCATCTCACCCACTCTCCATCTCCCTCTCCCCCTCCTTTGACCCAGCCTCCGTCCCCCTTTCCAGAGCGTGGGTGCGGCGCGGCGACGACCTCTCCGTGGACAAGATTCTAGACAGGATTGAAGACATGACAGGACTCACCACCGAGACGGCAGAGGATCTCCATGTCCTTAACTACGGCATCGGGGGACACTACGACGCCCATGTGGATTTCTTCGATTTGCAGAGCGTGAGTGGATGATGTGGAGGATTATGTGGGGATTTATGTGGAGGGTTTATGTGGAGGGTTTATGTGGAGGATTTATGTGGAGGGTTATGTGGAGTATTTATGTGGAGGAAAGGGGTCAAATATGGATGATTGGATATACGTTAAAATCAAACCGCTTTGCCTACTAATTACATCTAATTTTATATTTCATCTATTTTTTTTTCAGAAAGATATAGACAAGGACCCACACCAAGGAGATAGACTCGCCACGATGCTATTTTACGTACGTTTTTCTTTTCTTTTCTTCTTTTGTTTAACCTAAACTTCTAAACTCTGGAAAATCGGATGATTTTTTGTTTATATATTAAAGGTGATGGCGGAAGCATGATTGAAGTGAATTCTTTTACAGAAGTTTTTTCTTTTTTTTACAATGGAAGCACAGAGGAAAATTTCAAATGTGTTTGTGTGGAAAAGCAGTCATTCAGTACCATAGAAAAGAGATAAACTAGTATAAACTAGTCTCTTTTAACATTGAAAAACTAACTAACTCAAAGCCGCTTTCTGTGCTTTGTACCCATCCAATAATTTATGTGTAAGTCAGTCTTAATGTCACCATATGCTTGAACACCACATTGCAATGCATTTCAAACAAGGCACACGAAAAGATTAACTGTTAGTACCATGAACTAATTTCTGCATGAATTATACAGTGAATTTGCTCTATATCTAAGAGATAATAGGCTTTGGTATACCAGCTCAAGGACACTAAACCATTTTCTCAATCTACATTCAGGACTTAGGCAAGTCATCCTTATTCCCATCCTTTAGATTGATAGATTCTTGAAAACTATCTATCGCGCCCATCCCCCTCAGAGTAACCTAACGTCCCTCTACGTACGCTCTGATATCCGCCCCATTTAGCTACAATCACAAAACCAAAACATTAAAACACACCAAAGGAAGTCTTAATAAACAAACGAAATCTTAGAGACACTAAACCAAATCATAATAATCAACCAAGATCTTTACGTAAGAGTTCTTGCCATCAGCTGAATGACGTGGAGGCGGGCGGGTCGACCGTGTTCCCGACGTTGGGTGTGGAGGTCCCAGCCAGACAGGGATCGGCGCTCTTCTGGTTCAACATCAAACGCAGCGGGGAAGGAGACTACAGAACCGTCCACGCCTCCTGCCCGGTTCTGTTGGGGGAAAAATGGAGTAAGTTGGTTGTGAAGGATCGGTGATTAGGTTGATTTAGGGGGTGTGTCTGATGAGGGGGAGTTATGGTAGCCATTAGGGGTCAAAGTTGGTTGTCAGAGACGGTCTTGTGGGTTTGCTGTTGCTGAAGTGTTTGCTTATTGATGCTTTGGATGTATATTTAATGCTTTATAACCTGAACAGCTTGTTTCACTTAACTAATAAATTATATCAAAATTGGGATTAAAATAGGAACACTTCAATTAAGGATTCCAACTCTTATAAAGAAAAAGAGTAGCCATTTCTAGCTCAGCCCGCATAAAAATCCAAATTATCAATACTCCGTTTTAACAAGTCTTTCCTGCTTTTACAGTCGCCAACCTGTGGATCCACGAATGGGGTCAGGAATTCCGATGGCCCTGTACCAAGAACCCAGAAGACTAACAAGGGTTCTAATTCCGTCCTTTGCGTCATTGGCACACCTTTACCAACCAACATACTGGCGTCGACCCTCTCGCCATGGCCAGTGGTTCTTGAAGCGGGTGCAAGAGCAAATAAGTTCCTAGAAAATAATTTATACAAGAAAATTTGGAAAGCTGATCAGGGCGGGGTTTTAAAGTGGGGACATTATACGACTCAAATTTTGGGACCGATGAAGTGAAAAAGATAATGTTAAAATTCATGGGATAATATTCAAGTTGCGATGGTTACGGAACTAGCATGTAGTTATCTTTATAATTTATAATCTGTGCGCAGTATCACAGCTGGGGTGCTTCGTTGGCCAGTACTTATTAACCTTGTAAACCAAATATTACTTGCTGTGATCATTTAGCTTATGTTTAATTATCATTATCGTAATTGATAATTTATTTCTCCTCTGTGGCATTATTTTAGATTGTATCTTTATAAGCTTTGAAAGCACATTTGTGTTAAGTGTAATGGTATTAACCTGTATGAAAATTAGGTAATAAATTATTAAAAAATCTCAAACTTGTTATCTTTATTAAAAAAAAGAAATCTTCACACATAAAACCTGGCGCCTAAGTGAATTAAAATATACCTTTCTTGACATCGTTTTTTTCCAGATTTAAAAAAATTATCTTATCAAATACACTCCAATCACACACTATCGTCGGCGTATGACACGGGTTGGTATTGGGGTTGGAAGAAGAGCGGTCCGTACTCTTTGGGCTTGTAGTACTTGGCTTGAGTGCTCTTGGGTTCAGTGTATTGGACTGCCTGGTAACCCAGCTGTTGCTTGTGCTGGGTCTTCGTTTGCCACACCTTGAACGGGGAATAGTGGCTTACCAGTTTCTTCAAGGTGGGTTGGAGACTGAACACACGCCATACCTTTTCTGTGGGAGAAGATGAAACAGGTTAAAGAATTTCTAAAATCTTTTAAAAATATAGATAGAGAAATGTATACTATTTGGCATAGTATGCGCTTGTAGGATTGAAAATTATAGTATAATCAAGCCAAGATCACGAAGGAGCAAACAAGGTACAAAAGCCAATTTAAATCAGGTTTAAAAAATATAAGAACCAAACCTGTCGAGTTAGCGTTTGTTGCACATTGGCCAGGTGTCGGAAGCGGACATACGGGACTCTCGCCTCCTGAAACCACAACCCCGCACAACACACACACTGCCACAATGTGCGTAAGATTCATTCTGTGGGAGATAATCCGTGTAATTTAGATTTTACTTTTATTCAAAACAGCTACTTAAACATTAATTCAAATTTTGAATAAACAAGGAAGCTTAAGTGTTGAAAATTATGGAAAAAAAAGGCTTATTGAACCAAGTTACCATAAATGCACGTTTGGACCAATTACAAAACCTTGGGAAACTTCAGTACCATCAGATATAAAGAAAAACTCACCTTGTATTATTCCTGTCACGGAGAGAAAAACTTGGGAAATAAAACCCGCGATCTCTAGTAAATCTCAAATAATTCTTCCTTCGCGGTTACAGCACCATATACGATTCTTGTAAACGTTCCTCCAGTAATTCCGTATATTGCGAAGAGTAAGAGAGCGAGAGAGCGAGAGAGCGAGAGAGAGAGAGAACGAAGGGGGAAAACCGAGAGAGACAGTAAAGAAGAAAATCTATTATCCAAAAAGAACGAAAGAAAAAAAGAAGAGAAGTGCTTTGAGGAGAAATGAAACGCGGGTTTACGTGACAGAGCGTCGACGAAGAGTGAGCATTGGGCATTCTCCGTATGCCCAGGTAAACTCCATGCCCAGAAGTGCCGCGAATTCTACACTAACCTCTAGAGGACCACCAAAAGGGCCACCAATTTGAACAAGTAGTTTCGTTGTTATTGTATTTCAATCCATTATCACCCTTATGGATTTGTCATTTTTAAGGCATATAGCATTCGGTTTTTATACTAATGTGGATAGATTATTTCATATTAATATTTCATCATGGCATTTCTCTTCGGTAAAAGACCAAAATTTCAAGCAAGGAGTTGAACAAGAGGTGATCGTTTTGCAATTCAGTCGTAACGAGTGGTTCCCGTGGGAAGCACCGTGAAGTGTTATTCTCTTGTTGTTGTTGTTGTTGTTGCTGTTGTTGTTGTTGTTGTTGTTGTTGTTGTTGTTGTTGTTGTTCTTCTTCTTCTTCTTCTTCTTCTTCTTCTTCTTCTTCTTCTTCTTCTTCTTTTTCGTGAGGATTACTGTAAGCTCGTTGATTTTTTTTTGTGAAAATCGAAATTACGGCATAACTTTGAGGTTGACTTTTGACATTAAGGTTAGCGTTGTTCAGATACGATTTGAATATTCTTTGTATTTTCTATTCTTTAAATATAAATAGCGAAGTCTTATTTATGAGAGACTATGAGGATCTGAAGTCTCGTTTGGATATTCTCTTTCTGAAGAATGGCCTCGTTCTAGTTATGGGAAGGGCTTAATGCTACACAAGAATATGCACACGCACACACACACGTACGCACGCACGCTCACACGCACACGGTCTCACACTTACACTCGCACACGTACACTCGCACACGTACACTCGCACTCACACCCACACTCACACGCACTCGCACTCGCACTCACACTCACACGCACAGGCACACTCACGCACTCACACTCACGCACTCGCTCTCGCACTCACACCCACACTCACACTCACACCCACACCCACACTCACACTCACACTCACACTCGCACTCACACTCACACCCACACTCACACCCACACCCACACCCACACCCACACTCACACCCACACTCACACTCACACTCACACTCACACCCACACCCACACCCACACCCACACCCACACTCACACCCACACCCACACCCACACTCACACCCACACCCACACCCACACCCACACTCACACCCACAATCACACTCACACTCACACTCACACCCACACTCACACTCGCACTCACACTCACGCACTCGCACTCGCACTCACACCCACACCCACAATCACACTCACACTCACACCCACACTCACACTCGCACTCGCACTCACACTCACACGCACACGCACAGGCACACTCACGCACTCACACTCACGCACTCGCACTCACACCCACACCCACACCCACACTCACACCCACACTCACACTCGCACTCACACCCACACTCACACCCACACTCACACTCGCACTCACACTCACAACCACACTCACACTCGCACTCACATCCACACACACTCACACCCACACTCGCACTCACACTCACACTCACACCCACACCCACACTCACACTCACACTCACACCCACACCCACACTCACACGCACACTCACACCCACACTCACACTCGTACTCACACTCACACTCACACTCACACCCACACCCACACTCAAACTCACACCTACACTCGCACTCACACCCACACTCACACTCGCACTCACACCCACACCCACACTCACACTCACACTCGCACTCACACCCACACTCACACTCACACTCACACTCGCACTCACACCCACACCCACACTCACACTCACACCCACACTCACACTCACACCCACACTCACACTCGCACTCACACCCACACTCACACTCACACCCACACTCACACTCGCACTCACACTCACACCCACACTCACACTCACACCCACACTCGCACTCACACTCACACTCACACCCACACCCACACTCACACTCACACCCACACTCACACTCACACCCACACGCACACTCACACTCGCACTCACACTCGCACTCACACCCACACTCACACTCACACCTACACTCGCACTCGCACTCACACCCACACCCACACCCACACTCACACTCGCACTCGCACTCACACTCACACTCGCACTCACACCCACACTCACACTCACACTCGCACTCACACGCACACTCACACCCACACTCACACTCGCACTCACACTCACACTCACACCCACACCCACACTCACACTCACACCTACACTCGCACTCACACCCACACCCACACTCACACCCACACTCACACTCGCACTCACACCCACACCCACACCCACACTCACACTTGCACTCACACCCACACTCACACTCACACTCTTACTCACACCCACACTCACACTCACACCCACACTCACACCCACACTCACACTCGCACTCACACCCACACTCACACTCGCACTCACGCCCACACTCACACTCACACCCACACTCACACTCGCACTCACACTCACACCCACACTCACACTCACACCCACACTCGCACTCACACCCACACTCACACTCACACCCACACTCACACCCACACTCACACGCACACTCACACTCGCACTCGCACTCGCACTCACACTCACACTCGCACTCACACCCACACTCACACTCACATTCGCACTCACACTCACACTCACACCCACACTCACACCCACACTCACACTCGCACTCACACGATGGGCGAGTGGTTTAAAGGCGCTGTCAGACGAGCGGTTTTTGCCCGCTGGCGGTCAGGCCGCCTTTTCCATGTCACACGGGCCGACCCGGCCGCTACTAAACCGCTGCGGTTTAGTAGCGGCCGACCCGCCTGTGTGACATGGTAAAGGCGGCTACCGCTTCAGTTCAAGACTTGCCGTTGCAGCGAAAGGTTGTGTTAAAAAATGAGCTTAGAACATCCCAAATGGTAGGACGCAGCTCTATTTCGCATATAAACTTTTCAATATCGAACATAGTTGCTTACAACACAGCCACGTCTTCCCTCTCCTGTGGTTCAGGCCGCGGCGGCGGGTAAACCTCTCGTCTGACATAGCCAGGCGGGTTGGCCGCGGCGGTTTCAACTGGGGAAATGCGTCTCACCCGCCGCGGTCAGGCGGGTAGACCGCCCGTGTGACATCAGCCAGCGTTTTACATAGGAATCAATATAAACTCTTTCAAAAGCGGTTCCGCGGCGGCTGACCCGCTTTGCACCCGCGGCGGCCAACCCGCTCGTCTGACTGAGCCCTAAGGCACTACCTTCAAAATCGCGAATTCGAATCCCCATGACGTAGCACCCCCCCCCATCCCCCCCAATTTCCAACCAGTCTGGGGCTGAAAGACCTGAAAAGCCTAAACTCAAAACAAACAAACAAGAAATTAGATAAATAGCAACGTAAGCAATCTCAATTTTTATTTTCTATTATTGCATGCATATGTATACCGACTTATAGGTGTTTATCTATCTATATCTCTCTATATACATATATATATATATATATATATATATATATATATATATATATATATATATAAATTA
>NW_028234425.1:2375651-2380949 GCF_977035675.1 Penaeus japonicus | reverse complement strand
TCAACAAGAATCCCTCTTCAAGAATCCTCCAACAAGAATCCCTCTTCAAGAATCCTACAAAAATCCCTCTTCAAGAATCTTCCTACAAGATCCCCTACAAGAATCCTCCAACAAGATCCCCTACAAAAATCCCTATTCAAAAATCCTCCTCCAAGAATCCTGCGAGACAAGATTAAGTCCAATCTCTTATCACATCTCACACAAGGCGCAAGGAAAGTGGACTGAACGGGACCAAGTGTCTAATCTGAAATAAATATATATTTCATTTTAACGCGATGGGAGCATAAGAGATTCAGGGTGACGAACCTTAAAAGCAGAAAGATTTTGTGTCTTTGTGAGGAAGGAAAGAAAGAAAGAAAAAAAATCTTTTGAATAATTCGGTTTTACTTTTCGTGGCTAGGAAAAGGATGAAGATACGTCTTTATTTATATATATTTGATATCATGTGATCTAATGCCTTATTTTTAAAGTAACACAAACAACAAAGGTTTATGGGATTTATATATCTATTAAGATTAATTTCCATTAAAAGCATCACACATATACATATCTATGGCCATCTATTTCGTCCTAAACATAACAGTCAAGAACATCAAAACGTCCCCAACACTTTATTCAAAGTCCCACTAATTCTATTCTGATAATTGCATCAAAGATCCTATTTAAGATTCTTCTCTCAGGCGTGAAGTAGAATCCCCCCCCCCCCCACAACTCTTCTTCTTCTTCTTCTTCCCACCTCCTTCTTCTCTCCTCCACCTCTCTTTTTTCTTTCCCTTCATCTATTCTATTTTACTCATTGCTTCTGTTATTCGTTCCCTCCTATTTTCCTCTCCTCCCTCCTTATCTTCCTTCTTCTTCCCTGTCTTTCTTCTCTCTCATCATCCCCTCTTATTCTTCTTCTTCTTCCCTCCTTTTCTCCCGCCTTACTCCTACTCTTCTCGTCTCCCTCCTTCTCCCTCATCCTTCTCTTCCTCGCCCCCTCCTCCGTCGCTCCTGCCATCTCCCTCAATCTTCTACTCCGTCTTCCTCCTTACCCCCCCTAGTCTCTCCTTCTCTTCTTTCCTTTATCTTCTTCCTTTTTATCCCCCATTTCTTCCATCCTCCACCACCCGCACTCTCTATTCCTTTCTTCTCTTCTTCTCCTACCCGTATTCTCCCATTCTCTCCTACTCCCGTCCTCCTCTCCCACCATATTCTCCCTCCCTCACCTCCTTCTATCTTTTTTCTTCCTTCCCTTTTTCCTCCCTTCTTTCCCCCTCCTCTTAACCTACCCGCATTCTCTCTCTCTCTCCTTCTATATCTTTCCCTCCCTCATTCCCCTCCTATACTACTTTCTCCATCCTCTCCTATCTCACGGCTTTCCTTCCTTTCCTCCCTCCTCCCTTTCTTATCTCCGCCCTCCCTACCTCACATCCTTCCTTCCTTCCCTCATCCCTTCTCATCTCCCTCCATACTCTATCTCCACCCTCTCCTCTTCCCTACCTCACCTCCTTCCTTCCTCAATCTTCCTCCCTTACTTCTATCTCCACCCTCTCCCAGCCCTCTCACTCCTTCCTCCCTTCCTCCTTCCTCATTCTCCCTCCTATCTATCTCCACCATCTCCCTCCCTCCCTACATCACCTCCTTCCTCCCTTCTTTCCTTCCCTCCCTCCCTCCCTACCTCACCCCCTTCCTCTCCCTCCCCTCATCCCTCCCCCCCTTCCTCCTTCCTCCTCCCTCCCCCCTTTCTCCTTCCCTCCTTCATCCACTTATTTCAGCCTGGAGTCGGAACAGACGCTTGGAGTCGCTGTATTGACACATCTAATATTTCCAAAACTTCACTAACCTGGGGACAAAGGACAGAGCAGGAGGATGCTATGCCAATTTTTGTTTTTTGTTTTTGTTTTTAGCTTCTTGGTATTTGGGTTTGTTTTTGTTTGTTTGTTTGTGTCTTGTTTTGTTGACTTTTTTTTTGTTTGTTTTGTGTGGGTGCTTCTTTCTTCTCTCTCTCTCTCTCTCAACTCTCTCTCTTTTGTTTTTTACATATTCTTAAAATATTTTATGCTCATTTTTTTATGCCTCTATCTCCCTTATTCAACTGTTTATTCTACTCAGTTAACCAATTCATCCTTTTTTAAATCTGTCTGTTTATCTATCCTTTTTGCATATGTTTTTTTATTGCTTATTTTGTAAAGATAATACGGAGGGATAAATTTCAGGGCAGTTGATAAGTTACCAATTGCATTAGTGCTGTATCTATCATTATTGATCCCTTTTTTATTAATTAGTTATTAACTTACCCGGTATTTCAACTATCCGTGTCATCCCACTAGAGTATCATAAAATTATATAAACATCATCATCATTATCATCATTTTTTCTAAAGAGGTGTGGGAGGGAGGTAGTGATGACATTCAAAACCTCTAATTAAACACCGAGAGTCCATTATAGTCATCATCATCATCATTATCATACTCATCATCATCATTCATCAGCCAATCTACGTATCCACAAACAACCAACACAACTTCACACAATTCTCCAATTAAAACTTCAGTAAAAAAAAATATAAAAAAAAAAAAAAAAAAAAAATCATCCCTATTCAAGATCGAAATTCAAGTCTTGGTTTCCATGCATCACCCCTGACGTCATCCGTACTCCCCGTCGTCGCTACGAGAAAGAATTGCTTTTATTCATAAAGAGAGACCATATGTATCAATTGTCATGGGTGATTTCTCTTCCCGGCTATTTCCATACGGAGCTTAGCCTTGTGTATAGCCTATATAGCTTAATAGCCATTATAGGCCTAATATAGCCTTTTATTGCCTGGGTAAGGGTTATTTTCATATTTCTTTTTTTTTGCTGTTTTTTTTATCATCGGATTTGGTAGGGGTTATTCCATTATTTTGATGGGTATAGTGGAATTGGGAAGGAAAGAGAGAGAGTAGAGTCGAGAGAGAGAAAGAGTAGACAGAGAGAGAGAGAGGGAGAGAGGAATAGATGAGAAAGAGAGAGAGAGAGAGAGAGAGATGAAGAGAGTGAGGAGAGAGAGAGAGAGAGAGAGGAAGGAGAGAGAGAGAGAGAAGAGAGAGAGATGATGAGAGAGTACTATGAGAGGACGAAAGAGAGAGAGAGAATATAAATAGATAGATAAAAAGATAAATGGATAAATAGAAGGATGGATAGACAGAAAGAGAGAGAGAGAGAGAGAGAGAGAGAAAGACAGAGAGACAGAGACAGAGAGAGACAGAGAAATAAAGAGAGAGAGAGAGAGAGAGAGAGAGACAGCGAGAGAAAGAGAGAGAGAGAGAGAGAGAGAGAGAGAGAGAGAGATAAAGAGAGACAGCGAGAAAGAGGAAAAGAACTGTGAACCCTCTTACACTCTCCTGCGTCTTTAAGATTAAACATTTTTTCTTCCTATTTCTCTGCAATCGACAATAGAAAACCTTCTTAAGATCTGCATCAACGTGCAACTGCAGACCTGAAATCTCTTTGTTTTTATTCTTGTTTTAGTGAAAGCATTCTGGGTTTATCTGTTTTATCTTTTATTTTTATTTGTTTCAATTTTTATTTTTATTTTTATTTTTATTTTATATTTTTTGGTGGCGTGTCATTCTTTTCCTGTGTGTTTTTTCTGTCTCTGTTTCTTCTTCCTCTCTTTCATCCTTCGTTAGATAATTCTCTCTCTCTCTCTCTCTCTCTCTCTCTCTCTCTCCCTCCCTCTGCCCCCCCCCCCCATCTCACTTATCATCTGACTCTCACATTCTCTTGCTCGCTCGCTCTCTCTCTATCTCCCTCCCTCTTTATCTTTCCTTCTCTCTTTCTCTCTCATCATCTAACTTTCACTTTCTCTTGCTCTCTATCTCTATATATATTTATCTATCTATCTATCACCGTCTATCTATATATCGCTGCCTATTAACCTACATGTTCATTACTCGAGAAAGGGAGAGAGAGATAGAAAGATAGATAGATAGATAGAGATAAATAGGTAGATAGATAGATAGGTAGATAGATTGATAGAGATAGATAGATAAATAGATAGATTGATAAATAGAGAAAGAGATGGAGTGAAAGAGAAACAGACAAACAGAAAGAAAGAAGAAATAGATAAAGAAAAGAGATAGAGAGAGAGAAGAAGAAGAAGAAGAAACAACAACAACAACAACAAACAAACATATACATAATAAGAGAAGCGATCACTTTCACAACAAGACGAACCAACAACACAACTTTAAACATGAATGAACCTCTCCTACCCCTACTCCACCCCACTCCCCCCCTTCCCAAGAAAAAAAAAAAAAGAAATAAAAAGACTTGATATGATAAATGACATCCCTCCTTGTTCCCTTCTCCTCCCTGGCGAATTCCCAATTAAAATGGGATTTCATTCATGGTTGTAATAGGGTCGCAGAAACATCAATCAATTGCCAGATGGATTGCTGCTGTTGGAGGGGGAGGGGTTGGCCGGGGGGGTTGGCGGTGGTGGGGTGGGGAGGTTGGCAGGGGGGAAGGGGGTATGAGGGTACAGGATGGAAGGAGGTGGGGGAGGGATTTAGTGAGGGGGGGGGGGGTATGGGCTTTGGGGTGGGTGGCTTTGTCTATCATCGTGCGACCGTTACATATATGTATATGTATATATATATATATGTATATATATATATATATATATATATATATATATGTACACACACATATACATACAGGACAACAGGTGGACGAAGAAAACAAGAGAATGGGATATACACGACACAATAAGACAAAGGGCAAGACCAATGACAAGATAACGGGATGAAATAGCGAATTTTGCAGGAATAAACTGGAATCAGAGGACACAAGACCGGAATAACTGGAAAATATTGAGAGAGGCCTACGTCCTGCAGTGGAATGATACAGGCTGATGATGATGATGATGATATATATATATATAGATAGATAGATAGATATAGATAAAGAAAGATAGATATATACTTATATATATATATATGTATATATATATACATACATATATATATACATATATATGTACATGTGTAAATATACGCAACACATAAATTCCATCTGTGTGCGTATGTGTACGTGCAAACGAAAACACTTCAGCTCGCGCGTGTACGTCTACCCGTAGCGCCGCAACGCCGGACATTTCAATTAGTCATGTAACCAAAGCGAAGTTCGGAAATTCGCGTAAATTTCTCAACACGGCGACTCGGTCCGGTCCCTGTGATCGCCCGGTCTCATTAGTTAGAGGATTTAGGCCTTTGCCGATGACACTCCCCCACCCCCACCCCCCGCCGCCCACCGACACCCCACGCCGCCCCT
>NW_028234425.1:2370910-2373410 GCF_977035675.1 Penaeus japonicus | reverse complement strand
AAGGAGGTGAGGTAGGGAGGGAGGGAGATAAGAAAGGGAGGAGGGAGGGAAAGAAGGAAAGCCGTGAGATAGGGAGAGGATGGAGAAAGAGTATGGAGGGAAATGAGGGAGGGAAAGATATAGAAGGAGAGAGAGAGAGAATGCGGGTAGGTTAAGAGGAGGGGGAAAGGAGGGAGGAGAAAGGGAAGGAAGAAAAAAGATAGAAGGAGGTGAGGGAGGGAGAATATAGTGGGAGAGGAGGGCGGGAGTAGGAGAGAAAGTGAGAATACGGGTAGGAGAAGAAGAGAAGAAAGGGGAGGAGGGAGGGAAGGAAGGATGTTGAAGAGAGATAGTATAGAAGGAGATGAGGAGAGAAGGATGAGAGAAATAGAGAATGCGGGTGGTGGAGGATGGAAGAAATGGGGGATAAAAAGGAAGAAGATAAAGGAAAGAAGAGAAGGAGAGACTAGGGGGGGTAAGGAGGAAGACGGAGTAGAAGATGGAGGGAGATGGCAGGAGCGACGGAGGAGGGGGCGAGGAAGAGAAGGATGAGGGAGAAGGAGGGAGACGAGAAGAGTAGGAGTAAGGCGGGAGAAAAGGAGGGAAGAATAAGAAGAATAAGAGGGGATGATAAGAGAGAGAGGAAAGACAGGGAAGAAGAAGGAAGATAAGGAGGGAGGAGAAAAAAATAGGAGGGAACGAATAACAGAAGTAAAGAGTAAAAGAAAATAGATGAAGGGAAAGAAAAAAGAGAGGTGGAGGAGAGAAGAAGGAGGTGGGAAGAAGAAGAAGAGTTGGGGGGGGGGGGATTCTACTTCACGCCTGAGAGAAGAATCTTAAATAGGATCTTTGATGCAATTATCAGAATAGAATTAGTGGGACTTTGAATAAAGTGTTGGGGACGTTTTGATGTTCTTGACTGTTATGTTTAGGACGAAATAGATGGCCATAGATATGTATTTGTGCGATGCTTTTAATGGAAATTAATGTTAATAGATATATAAATCCTATAAACCTTTGTTGTTTGTGTTACTTATAAAGGCATTAGATAACAAGATAGTAAATATATATGAATAAAGACGTATCTTCATCCTTTTCCTAGCCACGAAAAGTAAAAACGAATTATTCAAAAGATTTTTTCTTTCTTTCTTTCCTTCCTCACAAAGACACAAAATCTTTCTGCTTTTAAGGTTCGTCACCCTGAATCTCTTATGCTCTCATGGTGTTAAAATGAAATATATATCTATTTCAGATTAGACACTTGGTCCCGTTCAGTCCACATTCCTTGCGCCTTGTGTGAGATGTGATAAGAGATTGGACTTAATCTTGTCTCGCAGGATTCTTGGAGGGGGATTTTTGAAGAGGGATCCTTGTAGGAAGGATTCTTGAAGAGGGATTCTTGTAGGAGGATTCTTGTTGGAGGATTCTTGTAGGGGGATTCTTGAAGAGGGATTCTAGCAGGGATCTTCAATTCTCCTACAAGAAGAATTCTTGAAGAGAGATCCTTGTAGGAGGATTTTTGAAGAGGGATTCTTGTTGGAGGATTCTTGAAGAGGGATCCTTGAAGGGGATCTTGTAGGAAGATTCTTGAAGAGGGATCCTTGTAGGAGGATTTTTGTTGGAGGATTCTTGTAGGGGATCTTGTTGGAGGATTCTTGAAGAGGGATCCTTGTTGAAGGATTCTTGAAGAGGGATTTTTGGAGGATTCTTGAAGAGGGATTCTTGTTGGAGGATTCTTGAAGAGGTATTCTTGTAGGAAGATTCTTGAAGGAGGATTCTTGAAGAGGGATCCTTGGAGGAAGATTCTTGAAGAGGGATTTTTGTAGGATTCTTTAAGAGGGATCCTTGGAGGAAGATTCTTGAAGAGGGATTTTTGTAGGATTCTTTAAGAGGGATCCTTGGAGGAAGATTCTTGAAGAGGGATTTTTGTAGGATTCTTTAAGAGGGATCTTTGTAGGATGATTCTTGAAGAGGGATTTTTGTAGGATTCTTTAAGAGGGATCTTTGTAGGATGATTCTTGAAGAGGGATTTTTGTAGGATCCTTTAAGAGGGATCCCTGTAGGAGGATTCTTGAAGAGGAATTCTTATAGGAGGATTCTTGAAGAGGGATTCTTGTTGGAGGATTCTTATTGAAGGATTCTTGAAGGAGGATATTTGTAGGGGGATTCTTGAAGAGGGATCCTTGCAGGGGATCTTGTTGGAGGATTCTTGAAGGAGGATATTTGTAGGGGGATTCTTAAAGGGATTTAGGTATTTTACATTCTTTCGGCTTCCCTTTTTCTTTTGTTATCTGTTTGGGTGGTAGATGGACTGATGTATGATGTATGGAGGGAGGGATAAATGGGTTTCCCGCTTTTCCTTCTCTCTCCCTCCGTTATTCCCAGGTCTCCCCCCCCATCTCTCTTTCTCTCTCTCAAACACACACACACACTCTCTCTCTCTCTCTCTCTCTCTCTCTCTCTCTCTCTCTCTCTCTCTCTCTCTCTCTCTCTCTCTCTCTCTCTCTCTCTCTCAAGATGC
>NW_028234425.1:2333410-2348410 GCF_977035675.1 Penaeus japonicus | reverse complement strand
TCTTTCTCTCTCCTCCCCCCCCCCTCTCTCTCTCTCTCTCTCTCTCTCTCTCTCTCTCTCTCTCTCTCTCTCTCTCTCTCTCTCTCTCTCTCTCTCTCTCTCTCTCTCTCTCTCTCTCTCTCTCTCTCACTATAACAATCATAATTACTATCATATCGGGTCAGGTGTCACAACGGGTCACACGGAGTCAAAGCAGTACAAAGAGGGTTAAGTCACAGTCTCAACACCTCACGCAAGAAGAATATGAGAAGGAGTTGTTACGGAGTAGCGAGGAGTTAGAGGGCGAGGAGTTTAGCCTTTGATGAGAGGAGATGAGGAGCTGAGAGTGTGAGTAATCAGGACCTATGGTTCTCTTACTCGTTTTCTTTCTCTTTCTCTCTTTTGTACTTTCTCTTCCTCTTTGCCGTGTACCTTACCTTTCTCCTTCCGCTCTCTCTCTCTCTCTCTCTTTCTCTCTTTCTCTCTCTCTCTCTCTCTCTCTCTCTCTCTCTCTCTCTCTCTCTCTCTCTCTCTCTCTCTCTCTCTCTCTCTCTCTCTCTCTCTCTCTCTCTCTCTCTCTCTCTCTCTCTCTCTCTCTCTCTCTCTCTCTCTCTTTCTCGTTCATTCCCCTTCCCCTTCTCTCCCTTCCTCAATCTCTCTCCCTTTTCTTCCTCCATCTCTCCTCCTCCTTATCCTCTTTCATTTCTTCCTTTCCCCTTCCCTCCCTCTCTTTCCCTCTCCTTCCTTCCCCTTCTTTCCCCCTCCTTCCCCCTCCTTCCCCCTCCTTCCCCCTCTCTCCCTCTCTCTCCCTCTCCTTCCTTCTCTCCCTTCCCTCTCCTTCCTTCTTTCCCTAACCCCTCCTCCGCCCTCCTCCCCCCTCCCTCCGCCTCCTTCCGTTCCTCAAGCATAATTAATCTGAATATTCAATTTTGCCGTTAATTATAACCCTTCTGCCTTCAATGCATAACAATGGGTGATTCTGAACGCCTCCCTCGCC
The DNA here is from genome assembly GCF_977035675.1 of Penaeus japonicus. Taxonomy (NCBI): domain Eukaryota; kingdom Metazoa; phylum Arthropoda; class Malacostraca; order Decapoda; family Penaeidae; genus Penaeus; species Penaeus japonicus. The sequence goes on along the minus strand of NW_028234425.1, from coordinate 2,347,434 downwards.
GAAACCAAGATGCTTCGTTCTAAACGTTTCTCGAAAAAGAAGGTATTGATAAAGGCGTCGTTTTCATTTTATTTAGATCGTGAGTGGAGAGTTTGGGAGAAAGAGAGGAAGGGTGAAGGAGATGAGAAGGGTGAGGGAGATAGGAAAGGGGAAGAAGCAGAGAGAGAGGGAGAAGGAAAGAGAGTTTGGGAGGAGAGGAAGGGTGAAGGTGATGAGAAAGGAGAGGAAGGGAGAGGGAGATAGGAAAGGGGACGAAGCAGGGAGTTTGGGAGAAGGAGAGGAAGTGAGAAGGAGATGAGAAAGGAGAAGAAGGGAGAGGGAGATAGGAAAGGGGAAGAAGCAGAGAGAGAGGGAGAAGGAAAGAGAGTTTGGGAGGAGAGGAAGGGTGAAGGTGATGAGAAAGGAGAGGAAGGGAGAGGGAGATAGGAAAGGGGATGAAGCAGAGAGAGAGGGAGAAGGAGAGGAAGTGAGAAGGAGATGAGAAAGGAGAGGAAGGGAGAGGGAGATAGGAAAGGGGAAGAAGCAGAGAGAGAAGGAAAAGGAAAGAGAGTAGGAGAAGGAGAGGAATGGTGAAGGCGATGAGAAAGGAGAGGAAGGGAGAGGGAGATAGGAAAGGGGATGAAGCAGAGAGAGAGGGAGAAGGAGAGGAAGTGAGAAGGAGATGAGAAAGGAGAGGAAGGGAGAGGGAGATAGGAAAAGGGGAGAAGCAGAGAGAGAAGGAAAAGGAAAGAGAGTAGGAGAAGGAGAGGAAGGGTGAAGGTGATGAGAAAGGAGAGGAAGGGAGAGGGAGATAGGAAAGGGGAAGAAGCAGAGAGAGAAGGAGAAGGAGAGGAAGGGTGAAGGTGATGAGAAAGGAGAGAAAGGAGAGGGAGATAGGAAAGGGGGAGAAGCAGAGAGAGAGGGAGAAGGAAAGAGAGTTTGGGAGGAGAGGAAGGGTGAAGGTGATGAGAAAGGAGAGGAAGGGAGAGGGAGATAGGAAAGGGGAAGAAGCAGAGAGAGAGGGAGAAGGAGAGGAAGGGTGAAGGTGATGAGAGGAAGGGAGAGGGAGATAGGAAAGGGGGAGAAGCAGAGAGAGAGGGAGAAGGAAAGAGAGTGGGAGAAGGAGAGGAAGTGAGAAAGAGATGAGAAAGGAGAGGAAGGGAGAGGGAGATAGGAAAGAGGAAGAGGCAGAAAGAGAGGGAGAAGGAAAGAGAGTGGGAGAAGGAGCTGAGAAGGGAGAGGGAGATAGGAAAGGGGAAGAAGCAGAGAGAGAAGGAAGGAGAGGAAGGGTGAAGGTGATGAGAAAGGAGAGGGAGATAGGATAGGGGAAGAAGCACAGAGAGAGGGAGATGGAAAGAGAGTGGGAGATAGGATAGGGGAAGAAGCAGAGAGAGAGGGAGAAGGAGAGAAAGTGGGAGAAGGAGCTGAGAAGGGAGAGGGAGATAGGAAAGGGGAAGAAGCAGAGAGAGAGGGAGAAGGAAAGAGAGTGGGAGAAGGAGAGGAAGTGAGAAGGAGCTGAGAAAGGAGAGGAAGGGAAAAGGAGATAGGAAAGGGGAAGAAGCAGAGAGAGAGGGAGATGGAGAGAGAGTGGGAGAAGGGGGGTATGAAGGAGAGAGAGAGAGAGAGGAAGAGATAGACAGAAAAGAAGAGAGAGACAGAGAGAGAGAAGAAGGGAAAGAGAAAGAGAGAGAGGTAGGAGATGAAGAAAGAGGTAGAAAAAGAAGAGGAAGAGAGAGAGAAAAGAAGGTAGAAATAGGTAGAGATAAAGTGAGAGGAACAGTAACAGTGAGTGAGACAGAAAAGGGAACAGAAAGAGGGAGAGAGAGAGAGGGAGAAGTTGAGACAAATAGACAGACAGACAAAATACATCCGAAGACGGAAAATTATCTAATTCCACGTTATCAATTTCAAATTCTAATGATTTATTACACTGGCTCCCTTTCTAATACCGTCTGTTTTTCTTCCTTCTTTCCCCCCTCCCCTCTTCCTTCCTCCCCTTCTCCCTTCCCCCTCTTCCTCCCCTTCTCCCTTCCCCCTCTTCCTCCCCTTCTCCCTTCCCCCTCTTCCTCCCCTTCTCCCTTCCCCCTCTTCCTCCCCTTCTCCCTTCCCCCTCTTCCTCCCCTTCTCCCTTCCCCCTCTTCCTCCCCTTCTCCCTCCCCCACTTCCTCCCCTTCTCCCTTCCCCACCTCCTTTCGAAAATTAAACATTTCGCCCTTGTTAGTGAGGGATCTAACCCGGCTTAGCCTCCTCCCCCCACCCCCACCCCCCCACACACACACTCCCCGATTTAAACGAAGGTCAAAACCTCATTAATATTTTTTTTCTTTTTGGTAGAATTATGATGTGCGTAATTGTATGCTGACTGCGTAACTGTCTTGTGTAGTTGTGAATTTATAACATCGTAATTAATCGTAATTGCGTGTATTTGTGTGCTTTGTGTATCAGTGTGGTGTACATGGATGTAAATGGATATATTACATGTGTGTGTGTGCGTGCCTGTGTGTATGTGTGTGTGTTGTGTTTGTGTTTGTGTGTGTGTGTGTGTGTGTGTGTGTGTGTGTGTGTGTGTGTGTGTGTGCATATGTGCCTGTGTGTGTGTGTGTGTGTGTGTGTATTTGTTTGTGTGTGTGTCTGTGTGAGTGTGTATGCATGTATGCATGTATGTCTGTCTGTCTGTATGTATGTAATTACATACGTATGCGTAAATCCAATATACATACATATAAACCTGCACAACAAAAGACACACCATAGAACGAAAACAGAATCCCTCCTGTTAAGCAACGGCCTGTCAACTAAGCAAATTCGGTTTATGAAAGTTAAACCGCTCAGCTAATTTTGACTCTGAAATAAGATCATGATAATCTCGGAATCTCATCGAAGACGGAAGCCTTTTATGTGCAATTTGGTTTTCCTTTTTATAGACTTTTTGATGAGAGAGAGAGGGGGGGGGCGAAGGAGGGAAGGAAGGGAGGGAGGGAGGGAAGAAAGGATGGATGGAGGGAGGGAGGAAGGAAGGATGAGAGGGAAGAAAGGAAGGAGGGTGGGAGGAAGAAAGGATGGAGGGAGGGAGGGAGGAAGGGAAGAAAGGAGGGATGGAGGGAAGGAGGGAGGGAGGGAAGAAAGGAGGGAGGGAGGGAGGGAGGGAAGGAGGGAGGGGGAGAGGGAGGGAGGAAGGAAGGATGAGAGGGAAGGAGGGAGGGAAAGAAGAAAGGATGGAGGAAGGAAGGATGATAGGGAAGGATGGAGGGAGGAAGAAAGGATGGAGGGAGGGAGGAAGGAAGGATGAGAGGGAAGGAGGGAGGGAAGGAAGAAAGGATGGATGGAGGGAGGGAAAGAGAGAGAGGTGGGGAGGAGGGAGGGAGGGAGGGAGGAAGAAGGGAGAGAAGGGATAGAAAGATAGAGGGGGGTGAGGGAGTTAGAAGGGAGAAAAGGGGGAAGGGAGGGAAGGAGAGAGAGAGAGAGAGAGAGGGAGGAAAGAAGGGAGATAGGGAGAGAAAAAGATAGAAAGAAAGAGATATAGATAGATAGTTTGGTAGAAAGAGAGAGAGAGAGGGGGGGGGGGGCAGACAGAGTTGGAAAACAGACCCAAACAAAAACAGGAAAAAGAAACAAAGAGATCAACACAAATAGACAAACAAGGGAACCGCCAGACACTAAACCAAACAGAACGTTAAGCCAAATAGACAGACAGGCGGACAGACAGACAGACAGACAGCCAGAGAGATGGACAGACAGATAGACAAACAGACAGATAGACAAACAGACAGAAAGACAGACAGACAAACAGACAAACAGTCAAACGAAGACCACAACAAACCGATCTGTTATGAGCTGAGTGTCTGGGCGGTCCCGAGCAGCTCATTTCGCACCCAGCCCAACCAACTGTGTTTGTCTGTGTGTCGGAGCTCAGTGTTTGGTCAGTACACACACTGGCGTCCCAGATATACGGAGAGGCTTACACTCGGACCAGGGGAGAGGGGAGGGAGAGAGGGGGGAGAGAGGGGAGGGGGAGGGGGGAGGGGTTCTTCAGCGCTCAATCAAGCTCCTTCAGTCATTACTCCCGCCACCTCACTCCTTTTAACTCTGAATGACGCCAATTAGTGGTGGTCTTACACACACACACGTTCGTACGTACGTCTGTGTCGAGGAATGTTTAGAAATTATCGGTCTCGGAACACTTTGTTCACTGGATCATATGATTGGATGAACTGAAAGTGAGAAACTTGTTCAAAAACTGAATAACTGAACAAACAAATATATATTTTGGAATAGGGGTAGGTAGATAAACAGAGAGGGAGAGGCATAGACTTCCATATTGTGTATCTCATAACATCCACAACTCGAGAGAACACAACCCAATACACTACGGAAAGCACAGCGGGTAATGCGATGTAGTTAATGATTAGACAGGGACAGCTCCCCCCGTAGCGAATCTGACAGCTGTCAACACAGACAGACAGCGACAGAGAGGGAACGTCTGACAACTGGAGGTAGAATTATTGGCTTTCGGCTGGGAAAGGGATGGGGGGGGGGAGGAGAAGGGGGAGAGAGGGGAGGGAAGGCAGGGAAAGGGAGGGGGATGGAGAGGGAAAGAAGGGGAAGGTGAGGGTAGGGAAAGGGAGGGAAAGAAGAGGAAGAGAAGGAGAAAAGACGAAAAGGAAAAAGGAAGGAGAAGAGGAGAGGGAAAGAGAGGGTGAGGAGGAAAGGAAGAAAAGGGAAGGGAAGAGGGAGAGAAAGTTAAGGAAGGGAAATGGATATGGAGAGCGGGGAGAGAAAGGACTCGAAGAGAGGAAATTAAAGAAAGAAAAGAATAGGGGAAGGGGAGATGGAGAAGAAGGAAAGAGAGGAAGGCGGAGAGAAAGGGGGGGGGGGCGAACACCAGTCCTACGTCATAAGATGTTCCCCGTTTATGATTTGCTGTTGCTGTTCCTTAATTAATTGGCATCAGATTAGCTTAATTAATTGTATTTTGTATCTGATTTTCATGCTTATGTTTTATTATGTTCTAGAAATTATCGGAAGGAAAAAAGAGCAAATGAGAGATAGACAGGGAGCGAAAAGAACGAAAGAGAAAAAAGAGAGGACACAGAAATAAGAGAGATAGAGAATAGAAGAGCATAGTTTAAGAAAAAGAAAGGTACAAGAATCGAATGAAAATTAAGAAACTGAGCAATAAAGATAACGAGAGATAATACGAAGAGGTTGCAATTCGAAAACAAATTGAAAAGGAGATGGAGACACTAATAAACAGTTAAAAAAAAAATAGACATCAATCGTGAAAGGCAATTAAAAACGACAGAGAGAGAGAGAAAGAGACAGAAAAAAAAGAAAAAAAACAAATTAAAGATATAGTAATAGAGTGCTTAGGCTTCGGATAGGCTTCTGAAAGGCAATTTACGAAAAAAAAAAAAAAACAGTAAATTTCGTGGCATTGTTCACGGCATTCCACTCTGCTGAGTCACGCTCGGGGTTCCTTGTGGATGACGTCAGAGTGATTCCTGGCATTGCTATTGTTGCTATTAACGTTTATTAACGTTCTTGTTGCGTAATGTTATTGTTAGCTTTAGCTCTATTCTAGGTTTCGTTATTGCTATTTTGGTGTTGCTGTCAGAGTTATTACTATATGGGAGTTGGATTTTTTGTTATATATATATATATATATATATATATATATATATATATATATATATATATAGATGTGTGTGTGTGTATGTGTGTGTTGTATGTGTGTGTGTGTGTGTGTTGTGTGTGTATATATATATATATTTATATATATATATATATATATATATATATAATATATATATATATATTATATATATACATATATATATATATATATATATATATATATATATATATATATATATGTATATATATATATATATATACGATATATATATATATTATATATATATACATATATATATATGTGTATATATGTTATATATATGTATATATAATACATATATATTATATATATATATATATATATATATATATATATATATATATGTATGTATGTATGTATGTATGTATGTATGTATGTATGTATATATGTATGTAAACACACACACACAGAAAGAGCACAAGACACCTCCCACCCAACCACCCTACCTCCCTCCTTTCCTCTTCCCTCTCTTTTCTTCCGCCTCTCCAACCTCCCCCTCCCACCCTCTCCCCCCTCCCACCTACCCCCTCCCGCTCCCCCCTCCCAACCCCTCCAGCTCCCACCCCCCACCCCCTCCCACCCCCTCCCTATCCGCCGGCCACAGACCACGGTTCCCCAAGACTGGATACTCCGGGAGACGGGTAAGTGGCTTATGGCGGACTGGCCCTTCTTATCCCCGAGGCTAAGGTGCTTCGGTTCCATTGTGAAGCGAGGGATGCCGATAACTTATGAAATTCTGTTAGTGGTATTAGCGATAGAGAGGGAGGGTGGGGGGAGGGGGGGGAGGTGGAGGGTTGGGTTGGAGGAAAGGGGGGAGGGGGTTGGGGGGTTGGTTGGAGGGTGGAGGGGGGAGGTAAGGGGAAAGGGAGGAGGGTTAGGGAGGATATGGGGAGGGTATAAGGGTAGGGTAGTGGAGGGAAGGGAGGAAAGTGGAAGGAAGAAAGGAAGGGTAGTGGATGAAAGGGAGGATAAAGGGGGAGGAAGGATGGTAATGAGGAAAGGGAAGGGAGAGAGAGAAGGAAGGAAAGAAAGACAGAAAATAGGGCGGGGAAGATGACGAAGCGAGAAGGAAAAGGAAGAGAGAAAAAAGGGAGAATAACTAAGAGGGAGAGATAACGAGATGAAAGGGGAGAATATGACATAAAATATATATATACTACTCTAGTTAGACTGAAGATTATAACAGAGATACCATACACATTAGGGCTCTAGCAAGCAAGCGAGGAACATACCAACTATATCCAGAATAAGACATACCACACACATATACCAGATCATACCCAAAACGAAAGAGACAGAACAATGGCCGAGAAATCCAATTAATTCTCTAGAACTTTCTCAAGCTCTCCTCCAATGTCAGATTATTCTCTGGAGACCGACGCATCTGACAGCTTCCGCACGCGTATCCAAGGTTACGCTTTGGAAGATGTGAGGGAGAAGGGGAGAAGGGGAGGAGGAGGGGAGGAGGAGGAGGAGGGAGGAGGAGAGGGAAAAGGGGAGAAGGGGAGGGGGAGGGGGAGGAGGAGGATGGAGAGGTGGAGGAGGGGAAGGAAGAAGGGGAGAAGAGGAGAAGGGAGGGGAGGGAGAAGGGGAGGAGGAGGGAGAAGAGGAGGGGTAGGGAGAAGGGGGGGAGGGAGATGATGCTCCATTCATAAATGTTTTTTGTTTTCTTTATTTTTTATCCAATATACTTCATTCATTCGGTTATCTATCAATCTATTGGAGTAAATTTTTCATTCATATATTATTTGTTTATTCTATCCATTCGTCCATTTATTTATTACCGTTCTCCTTATTCATCTATCATTTTTTATGTATTCAACCATCAATTCCAGTTTAGAAAGGCCTTTTTCTAATATACTTATCTATATATCCATATACTTTAAACGTCAATTTATTCATCTATCGATCTATCTATCAACCAATGAACCCATTTAGGATAAGTGAATGGATAAGGATAGGATAAGTGAATGGGCGGGGGGTGGGGGGAGGGGGGAGGGGGAAGGGGGTAGATGGTATTGGTAAACAGGATTGCATGAATATTCGAGGATTTTATTGCAGAGAAGAGAAAAGGAGAGGGAATTAATGGGAGAGATGAGGAGATAAGATAGGAGATATGGAGAGAGAAATATGAGATGAGGGAAAGAAGGAGGGTAAGAAAAGAAGAAAAAGACAAGTTGATAAATGTGAGGGAAAAGGCACTGTTAAAAGAAGCTAATGGTAGAGAGAGAGATTGAAAGCCGAAAGACAACCGGATAAAGAGGAAACAGAGAGAGAGCGAGAGAGAGAGAAAGAGAAAGAGAAAGAGAGAGAGGAGGCGGAGAGAAAGAGATAGAGAGAGAGATAGAGAGAGAGAGAAAGAGAAAGAGAGAGAGAGGAGGCGGAGAGAAAGAGATAGAGAGAGAGATAGAGAGAGAGAGAAAGAGAAAGAGAAAGAGAGAGAGAGAGAAAAAAAAAAAGAAAAAAAGAGGAAGAAAGAAAAAAAGAAAGAAAGAGAAAGAGAGGAAGAAAGAAATAGAGAGAGAGAGAGATGAAAAAAAAAAAGAAAGAAAGGAGAAAGAGAGAGAAAAAAAAACAAAAAAACAGACAGACAGAGACGAAAGGATGAAGTGAAGCCGAAGACATGTGGTGGCAGGACACCTCGGTCGGACATAGGAAATGAGAAAGGTGTGATAGGAGGCACGGGGATCGATGGAGAATTCCTGCGTTGGACAGGAAGATGTGAGAGAGACTGCCTGGAGAGAGGGAGGGAGAAGGAGAGGGATAGGAGGAGGGAGGGAGACGGAGAGGGAGAGGGAGGGAGAGGGAGAGGAAGAGGGAGGGAGTGGGAGAGGAGGAGGAAGAGGGAGAAGGAGAGGAAGAGGGAGAGGGAGGAGAAGAGAAAGGGCGAGAGAGAGAGGGAGAGAGAGAGGGAGAGGGAGAGGAGAGGAAGGGAGGAGAGGGAGAGGGGAGAGTAGAGGGAGAGGGAGAGGGAGGGGAGAGGAGGAGGGAGAGGGAGAAGGAGAGGAAGAGGGAGAGGGAGAGGGAGGAGAGGAGAAAGGGCGAGGGAGAGGAAGGGAGAGGGAGAGGAGGAGGGAGACGGGGAGGGAGGGATAGTAGAAGAGAGGGAGAGGGAGAGGAAGGGAGAGGGAGGAACGTGAGAACGAGAAAGAGAAAGAGAGAGAAAAAAGGGAGGGAATGAGTAAAGCAGAGAGAAGAGAGACTCCTCTGGGAGAGAGGGAGAGAGAGAGAGAGAAAGAGATGAAATGAAATGAAAGAGAGACACAGAAAGAGAGGGAGAGAGAGTTGCGACGGTTAAGTTCTTGAGGAGGAGAAAACTATAGCATAGTTTCTCCTATGTTCTGCCATTTGCGTTGTATAGGAATTTTCTTCTTCTTTTTTCTCCGTCTCCGCCTCATCCCCCTTCCCCCTTCCCCCTTCATCTTTCTCCTGCCTCTATTTCCTCCTCAACCTTCTTTACGCAATGTCTATCATTCCTCTTCTTCTATTCCTCTTCGTTCCGTCTTCGTTTCCATCCCTTCTCTCTCTCTCTCTCTCTCTCTCTCTCTCTCTCTCTTTCTCTCCCTCTCCCTCCCTCCCTCCCTCTCCCTCCCTCTCTCCCTCCCTCCCTCCCTCCCTCCCTCCCTCTCTCTCTCTTTCATCATCCCTCATTCCTGGCCTCGGCAATCCTCGTCCTCCTCCTCCTCGTCCTCCTCTTCCTCGTCCTCCTCTTCCTCGTCCTCCCCACTTCCTGTTCGAGTGCGAGAGGAATGCGAGAGCAGATGGAGGACGAGCTCGGGCCGAGTGTGTGCGAGGGGGAGGCTGGAGATCATCCGCAGATGAATGACGACCGTGCCTTTCTTTTGGCCTAGTCGCCCCCTCTCTCCTTCGTGTGCTCTCTCTCCTTCGTTCTCTCTCTATTTTGTTCTTTCTCTTTCGTGCTCTCTCTCCTTCGTGCTCTCTCCTTAATTGCTCTCTCCTTCGTTCGCTCTATTTCGTTCTCTCTCCTTCGTTCTCTCTCCTTCGTGTGCTCTCTCTCCTTCGTTTTCTTTCCTTCGTTCTCTCTCTCCTTCGTTCTCTCTCTTTCGTTCGCTATCCTTCGTTCTCTCTCTCCTTCGTTCTCTCTCCTTCGTTCTCTCTCTCCTTCGTTCTCTCTCCTTCGTTCTCTCTCCTTCGTTCTCTCTCTCCTTCGTTCTCTCTCCTTCGTTCTCTCTCCTTCGTTCTCTCTCCTTCGTTCTCTCTCCTTCGTTCTCTCTCTCCTTCGTTCTCTCTCCTTCGTTCTCTCTCCTTCGTTCTCTCTTCTCTGTTCTCTCTCCTTCGTTCTCTCTCCTTCGTTCTCTCTCCTTCGTTCTCTCTCCTTCGTTCTCTCTCCTTCGTTCTCTCTCCTTCGTTCTCTCTCCTTCGTTCTCTCTCCTTCGTGCTCTCTCCTTCGTTCTCTCTCCTTCATTTTCTCTCCTTCGTTCTCTCTCCTTCGTGCTCTCTCCTTCGTTCTCTCTCCTTATTTCTCTCTCATTTTTTCTCTCTCCTTCGTTGTCTCTCCTTCGTTCTCTCTCCCTCGTTCTCTCCTTCGTTCTCTCTCCCTCGTTCTCTCTCCTTCGTTCTCTCTCCTTCGTTTTCTCTCCTTCGTTCGCTCTCCTTCGTGCTCTCTCCTTCGTTTTCTCTCCTGCGTGCTCTCTCTCCTTCGTTCTCTCAGCTTCGTTCTCTCTCTCCTTCGTTCTCTCTCTCCTTCGTTCTATCTCTCCTTCGTGCTTTCTCCTTCGTTCTCTCTCTCCTTCGTGCTTTCTTCGTCTCTCTCTCTCATCTTCTCTCTCCTTCTCGTTCTCTCCCTTCTCTCTCTATCTCTCTCCTTCTCTCTTTCCTTTTCTCCCTCTCTCGTTCTCTCCTCTTCTCTCTCTCTTCTCTCTCTCTTTCTTCTCTCCTCTCACTCTCTTACTCTCTCTCTTTCTCTCTCTCTCTTTCTCTTTCTCTCTCTCTTTCTCTCTCTCTCTTCTCTCTTCTCTCTCTCTCTCTCTCTCTCTCTCTCTCTCTCTCTCTCTCTCTCTCTCTCTCTCTCTCTCTCTCTCTCTCTCTCTCTCTCTCTCTCTCTCTCTCTCTCTCTCTCTCTCTCTCTCTCACACTCTCTCTCACTCTCTCACTCACTCACTCTCTCACTCTCTCCTCTTATTCTCTCCCTCCCTTTCCGTTCGTATCCTTATCCCTTTTCTACTCTCCCTCACTCCATGGCCCTCGGCGCCCCTCTTCGCCGCCCACATCCCGTCGTTATCTCCTTCGCCGCCCCTTTTCCCCTCCTTCTCTTCCTCACTTCCCTCACTTCCTCCCCTCCTCTCCTTAACAAACCACCTTCCCCTTTCTCTCTAACTTCACTTTTCGCTCCTCTCCCTCCCTCCTACTCCCTTCCTTTCCCCCTCCACTTATCTCCTCCTTCCCTCCTCTCCTCACTTCACTCCCTCCATTCTCCCTTCACCTGCTCCCTTTCTCTCCCGCCTTCTCCTATCTCTTCTACTCCCTCCTTCCTCCCCTTCTTTCTTCCTATCTCTTCTCATCCCCTCTCCCTCTCTCCTCCTCCCCCTCCCTCCCTCCTTCTCTCCTCCTCCCCCCCATCCCTCTCTCCCTCCCTCCCTCCCTCCCTCCCTCCATCTTTCTCTCCTCCTACCCCTCTCCCTCCCTCCCTCCCTCCCTCCCTCCCTCACTCCCTCACACCCTCCCTCCATCCCTCTTTCTCTTCTCCTCCCTCCTTCCCTCCCTCCCTCTCCCTCCCTCCCTCCCTCCCTCCCTCCTCCTCCCTCCCTCCCTCCCTCCCTCCCTCCCTCCCTCCCTCCCTTCTCCCTCCCTCCTCCCTCCCTCCTCCCTCCCTCTCTCTCTCTCCTCCTCCCCCTCTCCCTCCGTCCCTCCTTCTCGTTCCCTCCCTCCCTCCCTCCCTCCCTCCTCTCCCAACCGCCGCCCACACGCAAAGTATCCTCACAGCGCAGGATGATGCACTCGCGTCACTTCCAATATGTAAATTCTTGGTAGATTACTTCTTTGACCGGCAGTCTGACAAAATTGATGTACGGCTTCTGCTCTTTAGCCTTTTCTTCCTTCGCTCTCTCTTCTCTCTCCTCTTTATCCTCCTCTTCCTTCGCTTTCTCTTCTCTCTCCTCTTTATTCTTCTCTTCCTTCGCTTTCTTTTCTTCCTCCTCTTCCTTTTCTTTCTTTTCTCCCTCTTCTTTCTCCTTCTTTTCCTTCGCTTTCTCTTCTCTCTCCTCTTTATTCTTCTCTTCCTTCGCTTTCTTTTCTCTCTCCTCTTTCTCCTCCTCTTCCTTCGCTTTCTCTTTTCTCTCCTCTTTCTTTTCTTCCTTCTCTTTCTTTTCTTTCTCCTCTTTATCCTTCTCTTCCTTCTCTTTCTTTTCTCTCTCCTCTTTCTCCTTCTCTTCCTTCTCTTTCTTTTCTCTCTCCTCTTTCTCCTCTTCATTCTCTTTCTCGTCTCTCTCCTCTTTCTTTTCTTTCTTTTCTCCCTCTTCTTTCTCCTTCTCTTCCTTCACTTTCTCTTCTCTCTCCTCTTTCTCCTCTTCCTTCGCTTTCTCTTCTCTCTCCTCTTTCTCATTCTCTTCCTTCGCTTTCTCTTCTCTCTCCTCTTTCTCCTCTTCCTTCACTTTCTCGTCTCTCTCCTCTTTCTTTTCTTCCTTCTCTTTCTTTTCTTCCTCCTCTTTATCCTTCTCTTCCTTCTCTTTCTCTTCTCTCTCCTCTTTCTCCTCTTCCTTCTCTTTCTCTTCTCTCTCCTCTTTCTCCTCTCTCTTCTCTTTTTCTTCATCTTTGTTTCCCTCTCCTTCTCCCCCCTCCTCTCCTCTCTCCTTCTCTTTTCTCTTTTTTCTCCCTTCTCTTCTTTTTTTCTCCTCTTCTCCCTTCCTTCACTTCTCCTTCTTCTTCCTTCCTTCCCCTTTCTCTCCTCTTTTCCATCCTCTTTTCCTGTCCTCCTCCCTCCTCCTCCTCCTCTTTCTCTTATTCCTCTTTTCCTTCTCCTTCTTTTCGTCTTTCTATTCTTCCACCTCTTCTTCTTCTTCCTACATCTCCTCCTCCTCCTTCTCCTCCTCTTTCTCTTCCTCCTCCACCTCCTCCTCCTCCTCCTCTTTCTCTTCCTCCTCCTCTTTCTCTTCCTCCTCCTCCTCCACCTCCTCCTCTTCCTCCTCTTCCTCTTCCTCCTCCTCCGTAGAGAGCATTAAAAAGGACAAAAGCAAATTCCAACGAAGGAAGATATTATTCCCTTCATAATCGTTTCTTTTCATGGATATATATTCCAGGAAACCGAATTCAAGTCAATTTAGCGTGGTTATCACACTGGAGGGAAAACACGCTTCGTTGGGCGTTTGCGGGCGTGCGTGTGTGTGTGTGTGTTTGTGTGTGTGTGTGTGTGTGTGTGTGTGTGTGTGTGTGTGTGTGTGTGTGTGTGTGTGTGTGTGTGTGTGTGTGTGTGTGTGTGTGTGTGTGTGTGTGTGTGTGTGTGTGTGTGTGTGTGTGTGTGTGTGTGTGTGTGTGTGTGTGTGTGTGTGTGTGTGTGTGTGTGTGTGTGTGTGTGTGTGTGTGTGTGTGTGTGTGTGTGTGTGTGTGTGTGTCGGTCTTTACACATACGTGTCCGCGTCTCCTTTTCTTCTTCCTCCTCTTCTTCCTACTCCTTTTCCTACACCACATCCTTCTTCTCGCTCCTCGGCTACTCTTCGTCCTTCTCCTCCTCTTCATTCTCCTACTCATACTTCTCCCTCCTCTTCCTCCTCCACATCCTCCTCTTCTGCCACATCCTCCTCTTCCTCCTCCTCCACCTCCTCTCCCTCCTCCTCCTCCTCCAAACATATCCTAATTTCTTGTCACCAAATTGATACGTCTTTAGTGGGATCTATATTAACCTATATCTTTTTCGGCCAGTGATGCAAAGTTGAGGTACACTTTATCTTGCAAGTGGCGTTCTATTGCATCGTTTCATAAGGGTGAGTTTGCCAGTCAAAAGATTCAGTCTTTAATGAGGCATAGCTCTCTCCGATGAGGAACTTTGTGTTATTAAAGAGAAATGTGGAAACTTTGTGTTCTGAGCGAGAGACAGAAAAAGGAAATACTTTACAAAGCAATAAAAGGTTGTGTATTATGTATATTTACTTTGCGATCTTATTGTCTGGTTGGTGGCTTGTCGTTGTTGTCTTTGTTCTTGTTTTATTTTTTTTTCTTGTTGTCTTTGTCTTTCGCTTGCTATTTATTTTTATTCTACTTCCTCTCTCTCCCTCCCTTCCTTTCTCTTTCTCTCTTTTTTTCTCCTTTTTGAGGTCCTTCTTCTTCCTCCTCTTCTTCCTTGTATCTCTCTCCTCTTCCTCCTCTTACTCCTCTTCCCCCTTTTCCCTTTACCTCGTTCACCCACCTTCCTCTCCACC